>NC_081318.1:66352758-66655789 GCF_026419965.1 Kogia breviceps | reverse complement strand
CTCTCTTCTATCTGTTCATATATCAAATGTGAAGGTCTACTAAGGTATAACAAGATGTTAAAACGAGACTCAGTTTTGGTTTTGTTGAACTCCCAAGAAAATAGGTACCAACTACTCTCTCACTGCCAAGCAAGGTGATAAATGACAATGTGATGACAAAACAAGTATCCAAAAAACAGTTTTATGTCTCCTAATAACTTGCTCTCATAAAAGATTTACATCAGGTGAAGTGAAGGAGGTCAGGAGGTTTGCTGGCTTGTTGGTTGGAGAAAATTACGTTTAAGAGAGTTGATGGAGGCTATAACAGTTTCTCTGTAATCTTGAATATGTCAGAAAACACAATTAGTCCAAGGTGGAGAGGAGTGAATGATGACAAGAGAGAATGCAACCACACATTCATTCTCCCATTGCTGGGTTTATTTGGGGGGGAAAAGAAGTTATAAGTTTGAAGGAACTTTAGTGTTTTGATTATTATCCTGTTGTGTGTGTGTGTGTGTGTGTGTGTGTGTGTGTGTGTGTGTGTGAAGTATGAAGTACTCAGAGGATTCGTTTTTAAACCTGAGAATGACTGGCAAAGTTTTAAAAACCTCTCACTACTTTTTTTAAAAAACATGTATTTAACAGATTTTATTTTTTTAGAGCAGTTTTACTTTCACAGCAAAACTGAGCAGAAAGTACAAAGTTCCCATTTACCCACTCTCCATATGTCATATCTTTTAATCTGCCTTTTGTTCTCTTATTATTTTGTTTTATTTGGGGGGGGGGTGGATGGTTTTCCCTCATGCTTTATAGTGGGTAAAAGGAAACCATGGAGTGTGTTTGAACAGGTGGATGTTTGTTGGAGGTGGTTGTGGGAAAATGAAGTTTCTTTCTGAAGACATCTTACGAACTTTGAGCTCAAGGCAATGTTATGAACATTTCACATGTTCACAGCAGAAATCTCAAATCTGTTTCCCCCATCCCCAGATCTTTTTCTCCTTTAGCCTCTTCCATCATTATTACTGATCTAGTTTCTCAGGACATACCTGAAAAGGTATATAGAAGAGTATACCTTTACTCCTTATTTTCAACACCTCACGTTACCAGAAAATCATGTGGTCATATATAATTGGAAACATTACTTGTCACCACCTAAGTTACTGCCTCCCTATTCTGAGGCCTCTCATCACTGTCCAGCTACTGGAATAGACTCCTCCTTGGAATCACTCTTTTAATTCCTGTCCTGCTAGAGCCCTTTTCTGTAAATCAACTGAAGTTATCAGTTAAAGCACAAACCACATCACAGCATGAACTCAGTTAAAATTCTCGAATTGTTTTTAAATTTACTTCATTAATTCCATTTTTTTCCCATTGCTTACAACTTCCTACATGACCTTTGTCCCTCCCTCTGACCTCATTTCTAATCTTGCCCTTCACACCCATTATGTAGCCACAGTGGCCTCCTCCCTGTTCCTTTGGCAGACCAAACCCATTTCTTCCTCAGGGACTTTCCATTTGCTATTTTTCTCTGCCTGGTTTTGATTTTCCAAGATATTCTAATTGTTGGCTGCTATTCACATCTCTGCTCAAATGTCATCTGCTTAAAGGGAGCTGCTTTGACCATCCTCTTCAATAGCTTTTCTTTATCCACTTAAACAATGTTCCCTTCACAGCACTTGACATTGTCTCAAGACTGATTTTTAAAAATTGTATATGTTGAGAGCAACACCCAGCTCTACCTCCCACCAGTCCCTCCCACCAGGAAACTTGCACAATCCTCTTAGATAGCCTAATCCACCAGAGGGCAGACAGCAGAAGCAAGGAGAACTACAATCCTGCAATCTGTGAAACAAAAACCACATTCACAGAAAGACACACAAGATGAAAAGGCAGAGGGCTATGTACCAGATGAATGAATAAGATAAAACCCCAGAAAAACAACAAAATGAAGTGGAGATAGGCAACCTTCCAGAAAAACAATTCAGAATAATGATAGCCAAGATGATCCAGGACCTCAGAAAAAGAATGGGGGCAAAGATTGAGAAGATGCAAGAAATGTTTAACAAAGACCGGGAAAAATTAAAGAACAAACAAACAGAGATGAACAATACAATAATTAAAATGAAAAATACATTAGAAGGGATCAATAGCAGAATAACTGAAGCAGAAGAATGGATAAGTGACCTGGAAGACAGAATGGTGGAATTCACTGCTGTGGAACAGAATAAAGAAAGAAGAATGAAAGGAAATGAAGACAGCCTAAGAGACCTCTGGGACAACATTAAACGCAACAACATTCGCATTATAGGGGTCCCAGAAGGAGAAGAGAGAGAAAGGACCCGAGAAAATATTTGAAGAAATGATAGTCTAAAACTTCCCTAACATGGGAAAGGAAAGAGCCACCCAAGTCCAGAAAGCTCAGAGAGTCCCATACAGGATAAACCCAAGGGGAAACACATCGAGACACATAGTAATCAAACAGGCAAAAACTAAAGAAACAGAAAAATTATTGAAAGCAGCAAGGGAAAAACAACAAATAACATACTAGGGAACTCCCATAAGGTTAACAGCTGATTTCTTAGCAGAAACTCTACAAGCCAGAAGGGAGTGGCATAACATATTTAAAGTGATGAAAAGGAAGAACCTACAAAGAAGATTACTCTACCTGGCAAAGATCTCATTCAGATTCGATGGAGAAATCAAAAGCTTTACAGACAAGCAAAAGCTAAGAGAATTCAGCACCACCAAATCAGCTCTACAACAAATACTAAAGGAACTTCTCTAAGTGGGAAACACAGGAAAAGAAAAGGACCTATAAAAACAAACCCAAAATAATTAAGAAAATGGGAATAGGAACATACATATTGAAAATTACCTTAAACATGAATGGATTAAATGCTCCAATCAAAAGACATAGGTCTGCTGAATGGATACAAAAAAAAGACCCATATATATGCTGTCTACAAGAAACCCACTTCAGACCTAGGGACACATAAAGACTGAAAGTGAGGGTTTGGAAAAAGATATTCCATGAAAATGGAAATCAAAAGAAAGCTGGAGTGGCAATACTCATATCAGATAAAATAGATTTTAAAATAAAGAATGTTACAAGAGACAAGGAAGGACACTGCATAATGATCAAGGGATCAATCCAAGAAGAAGATATAACAATTATAAATATATATGCATTCAATATAGAAGCACCTCAACACATAAGGCAAATGCTAACAGCTATAAAAAAGGAAATCAACAGAAACACAATAATAGTGGGGGACTTTAACACCTCACTAACACCAATGGACAGATCATCCAAAATGAAAATTAATAAGGAAACACAAGCTTTAAATAACAAAATAGACCAGATAGATTTAGTTGATATTTATAGGACATGCCATCCCCAAACAGCAGATTACACTTTCTTCTCAAGTGCACATGGAACATTCTCCAGGACTGATCACATCTTGGGTCACAAATCAAGCCTCAGTAAATTTAAGAAAATTGAAATCATATCAAGCAACTATTCTGACCACAATGCTATGAGATTAGAAATGAATTACAAGGAAAAAAACGTAAAAAACACAAACACATGGAGGCTAAACAATACGTTACCAAATAACCAAGAGATCACTGAAGAAATCAAAGAGGAAATCAAAAAATACCTAGAGACAAATGACAATGGAAACACGAAGATCCAAAACCTATGGGATGCAGCAAAAGCAGTTCTAAGAGGGAAGATTATAGCAATACAATCCTACCTCAAGAAACAACAAACATCTCAAATAAACAATCTAATCTTACACCTAAAAGAACTAGAGAAAGAAGAAAAAACAAAACCCAAAGTTAGTAGAAGAAATTATAAAGATCAGAACAGAAATAAATGAAATAGAAACAAAGAAAACAGTAGCAAAGATCAATAAAACTAAAAGCTGGTTCTTTGAGAAGATAAACAAAATTGATAAACCATTAGTCAGACTCATCAAGAAAAAGAGGGAGGGGACTCAAATCATTAAAATTAGAAATGAAAAAGGAGAAGTTTCAACAGACACTACAGAAATACAAAGCATCCTAAGAGACTACTACAAGGAACTCTTTGCTAATAAAATGGACAACCTGGAAGAAATGGACAAATCCTTAGAAAGGTACAACCTTCCAAGATGGAACCAGGAAGAAATAGAAAATATGAACAGACCAATCACAAGTAATGAAATTTTAACTGTGATTAAAAATCTTGCAACAAACCAAAGCCCAGGACCAGATGGCTTCCCAGGTGAATTCTATCAAACATTTAGAGACTAGCTAACACCCATGCTTCTCAAACTCTTCCAAAAAATTGCAGAGGAAGGAACACTCCCAAAACCATTCTATGAGGCCACCATCACCCTGATACAAAAACCAGACAAAGATACTACAAAAAAAGAAAATTACAGACCAATATCACTGATGAATATAAATGCAAAAATCCTCAACAAAATACTAGCAAACAGAATCCAACAACACATCAAAAGAATCATACACCATGATCAAGTGGGATTTATCCCAGTGATGCAAGGATTCTTCAATATATACAAATCAATCAAAGTGATACACCACATAAACAAACTGAAGAAGAAAAATGATATAATCATCTCAATAGATGCAGAAAAAGCTTTTGAAGAAATTCAACACCCATTTATGATAAAAACTCTCCAGAAAGTGGGCATACAGGGAACCTACATCAACATAATAAAGGTCATATACAACAAACCCACAGCAAACATCATTCTCAATGGTGAAAAATTGAAACCATTTCCTCTAAGATCAGGAACGAGACAAGGATGTCCATTCTCATCACTATTATTCAACATAGTTTTGGAAGTCCTAGCCACAGCAATCAGAGAAGAAAAAGAAATAAAAGGAATACAAATTGGAAAAGAAGAGGTAAAACAGTCACTGTTTGCAGATGACATGATACTATATATAGAGAATCCTAAAGATGCCATCAGAAAACTACTAGAGCTAATCAATGAATTTGGTAAAGTAGCAGGATACAAAATTAATGCATAGAAATCTCTTGCATTCCTATACACTAATGATGAAAAATATGAAAGAGAAATTAAGGAAACACTCCCATTTACCACTGCAACAAAAAGAATAAAATACCTAGGAATAAACCTACCCAAGGAGACAAAAGTCCTGTATGCAGAAAACTATAAGACATTGATGAAAGAAATTAAAGATGATACAAACAGTTGGAGAGACATACAATGTTCTTGCATTGGAAGAATCAGTATTGTGCAAATGACTATACTACCCAAAGCAATCTACAGATTCAATGCAATCCCTATCAAATTACCAATGGTATTTTTTAGAGAACTAGAACAAAAAAATCTAAAAATTTTTATGGAGACACAAAACACCCCAAATAGCCAAAGCAGTCTTGAGGGAAAAAAATGGAGCTGGAGGAATCCGGCTCTCCGAATTCAGACTATACTACAAAGCTACAGTAATCAAGACAATATGGTACTGGCACAAAAACAGAAATATAGATCAAAGGAACAGGATAGAAAGCCCAGAGATAAACCCACACACCTATGGTCAACTAATCTATGACAAAGGAGGCAAGGATATACAATGGAGAAAAGACAGTCTATTCAATAAGTGGTGCTGGAAGAACTGGACAGCTACATTTAAAAGAATGAAATTAGAACACTGCCTAACTCCATACACAAAAATTAACTCAAAATGGATTAGAGACCTAAATGTAAGGCCAGACATTATAAAACTCTTAGAGGAAAACATAGGAAGAACACTCTTTGACATAAATCTGAGTAATATCTTTTTCAATTCACCTCCTAGAATAATGGCCATAAAAACGAAAATAAACAAATGGGACCTAATGAAACTTAAAAGTTTTTGCACAGCAAAGGAAACTATAAACAAGACGAAAAGACAACCCTCAGAATGGGAGAAAATATTTGCAAATGAAGCAACAGACAAAGGATTAATCCCCAAAATATAAACAGCTCATGCAGCTCAATACTATAAAAACCAAACAACCCAATCCAAAAATGGGCAGAGGACCTAAATAGACATTTCTCCAAAAAAGACATACAGATGGCCAAGAAGCACATGAAAAGCTGCTCAATATCACTAATTATTAGAGAAATTCAAATCAAAACTACAATGAGGTATCACCTCACACCAGTTAGAATGGGCATCATCAGAATATCTACAAACAACAAATGCTGGAGAGGGTGTGGAGAAAAGGGAACCCTCTTGCACTGTTGGTGGAAATGTAAATTGATACAGCCACTATGGAGAGCAGTATGGAGCTTCTTTAAAAAACTAAAAATAGAATTACCATATGACCCAGCAATCCCGCTACTGGGCATATACCCAGAAAAAAACCATAATTCAAAAAGACACATGCACCCCAGTGTTCACTGCAGCACTGTTTACAATAACCAGGACATGGAAGCAACCTAAATGCCCATTGACAGATAGATGGATAAAGAAGATGTGGTACATATATACAATGGAATATTACTCAGCCATAAAAGGAACAAAATTGGGTCATTTGTAGAGATGTGGATGGATCTAGAGACCATCATACAGAGTGAAGTAAGTCAGAAAGAGAAAAACCAAATATCATATATTAATGCATATATATGGAACCTAGAAAATGGTACAGATGAACTGGTTTGCAGGGCAGAAAGTGAGACACAGATGCAGAGAAGAAATGTATGGACACCAAGGGGGGAAGTGGTGGGGGGAGAGGTAGTGGTGTGATGAATTGGGTGATTGGGATTGACATATATACACCAATATGTATAAAATGGATAACTAATAAGAACCTGCTGTACTAAAAAAAATGTGTATGTTTGCATGTAATGTCACTTCCACACTAGAATGCAAGTTCTGTGAAGGCAGAAACTTTTTCACTGATGGGTCATCAGTGTCCAGAATGAAACCCAGATTCAAGTTTATGAGTCAAAATACAGTTTTTTGTTTTTAAAAGAATGACTAATGATAAGTAGTGATTTTTGAAGTCATATTGGATCAAATTAGAATTTTAACATATCCAAGGAAATCTTAACAAGACATTGGATTATAACTACACAAAGTAACAAATTAATTTTCCTAGAGTTGGTGCTTCATTTTCTACAAAAATTACAACTAAGTTATTTTGGTTAATTAATGACAGAGGAAGTATTCATTAACCTTCCACTTGGCTATAAGATGTTACAAAGTTCTCAATAAATTTAGTTTTTGCCTAAGGCCACAGAGAGACTCATTGGTAATTATAATTCTACATTTCTAAAATGTCATTTAGATTTGCCAGACATCTGAAATTAGACCTTCATATTCCATTGTGCAAAACAATGATACTGAGATAAACAGAGGCCTACTGTTTCTCTCAAACCTATGTCCTTGAGAACCAAAAAAAGTTGGCAACCCTGTCATAAAGGTGCCATAGAACACTCTGACAATTAAGCTACTCAGTGCTGAGAATACAGTGAAAGCTGACTGATCCAGCAGGATATACCACTCTTCCTGGAAAGAACAGGTGTGACCACAGTAAGAATTGCTGCAAATCTGCTGAAGAGGACATATTTTTGGTCGTAAATGATTCCATCATCTATTGGCTCAAGGGAGGAGACAGATAAGAAATTCAATAGTCTAGATAAAGGATAATTGTCTAGTTACATTTGGAAAACCTATAGTCCTGCCAGGAAGTGAGTTACTACTTTTAGTTTTTAGTTTTTTGTTTTTAATTTAGTTTTGGCTGCGTTGGGTCATCGTTGCTGTGTGTAGGCTTTCTCCAGTTGCGGTGTTGGGGGCGACTCTTTGTTGTGGTGCACAGGCTTCTCGTTGCAGTGGCTTCTCTTGTTGCAGAGCACAGGCTCTAGGCATGTGGGCTTCAGTAACTGTGTCACACGGGCTCAGTAGTTGGGGCTCATGGGCTCTAGAGTGCAGGAGAGGTAGTTGTGGCAAATGGGCTTAGTTGATCCACAGCATGTGGGATCTTCCCGGACCAGGGTTCGAACCTGTGTGCCCTGCACTGGCAGGCAGATTCTTAGCCACTGCACCACCTGGGAAGCCCACTAAACTTATTTTATTGTTTTTGAATATTTATTTACTTTTTAAACGTCTTTATTGGAGTATAATTGCTTTACAATCATGTGTTAATTTCTGTTATATAACAAAGTGAATCAACTATACATATACACATATCCCCATATCACCTCCCTCTTGTGTCTCCCTCCCACCCTCCTATCCCACCCCTCTAGGTGGTCACAAAGCAACAAGCTGATCTCCCAGTGCTATGCAGCTGCTTCCCACTAGCTATCTGTTTTACATATGGTAGTGTATATATGTCCATGCCACTCTCTCACCTCGTCCCAGTCCACCCTTCCCCTTCCCAGTGTCCTCAGTCCATTCTCTACGTCTGCATCTTTATTCCTGTCTTGCCCCTAGGTTCTTCAGAAACATTTCCTTTTTTTTTTTAAGATTCCATATATATGTGTTAGCATATGGTATTTTTCTCTCTCTGACTTACTTCACTCTGTATCACAGTCTTAAGGTCCATCCACCTGACTACAAATAGTTCAATTTTGTTTCTTTTTATGGCTGAGCAATATTCCATTGTATATGTGTGCCACATCTTCTTTATCCATTCATCTGTTGATGGACACGTAGGTTGCTTCCATGTCCTACCTATTGCAAATACTGCTGCAAAGAACATTGTGATATATGACTCTTTTTGAATTATGGTTTTCTCTGGGTATATGCCCAGTAGTGGGATTGCTGGGTCGTATGGTAGTTCTACTTTTAGTTTTTTAAGGAACCTCCATACTGTTCCCCATAGTTGCTGTATCAATTTACATTCCCACCAACAGTGCAAGAAGGTTCGCTTTTCTCCACACCCTCTTCAGAATTTATTGTTTGTAGATTTTTTCATGATGGCCTTTATGATCAGTGTGAGGTGATAACTCATTGTAGTTTTGATTTGCATTTTTCTAATGATTAGTGATGATGAGCATCCCTTCATGTGTTTGTTGGCAATCTGTATATCTTCTTTGGAGAAATGTCTATTTAGGTCTTCTGCCCATTTTTGGATTGGGTTCTTTGTTTTTTGATATTGAGCTACATGAGCTTCTTGTATATTTTGGAAATTTTGTCAGTTGATGCGTTTGTCCTTTGTCAGTTGATGCGTTTTCAAATATTTACTCCCATTCTGAGGGTTGTCTTTTCATCTTGTTTATGGTTTCCTTTGCTGTGCAAAAGCCTTTAAGTTTCATTAGGTCCCATTTGTTTACTTTTGTTTTTGTTTCTATTTCTCTATGAGAGTGGTCAAAAAGGATCTTGCTATGATTTGTCATAGAGTGCTCTGCCTATATTTTCCTCTAAAATTTTATAGTGTCTAGCCTTACATTTAAGTCTTTAATCCATTTTGAATTTATTTTTATGTATGGAGTTAGGCAGTGTTCTAATTTCATTCTTTTACATGTAGCTGTCCAGTTTTCCCAGCACCACTTATGGAAGAGGCTGTCTTTTCTTCACTGTATATTCTTCCCACCTTTATCAAAGATAAGGTGACCATATGAGCGTGGGTTTATCTCTGGGCTTTCTATCCTGTTCCATTGATCTATATTTCTGTTTTTGTGCCAGTACCATACTGTCCTGATTATTGTAGTTTTGTAGTATAGTCTGAAGGCAGGGAGCCTGATTCCACAGCTCCAATTTTCTTTCTCAAGATTGCTTCAGCTATTTGGGCTCTGTTGTGTTTCCATACAAATTGTTCATTTTTTGTTCTAGTTCTGTGAAAAATTCCATTGGAAGTTTGATAGGGATTGCACTGAATCTGTAGATTGCTTTGGGTAGTAGAGTCATTTTCACAATGTTGATTCTTCCAATCCAAGAACATGGTATATCTCTCCATCTATTTGTATCATCTTTAATTTCTTTCAACAGTGTCTTATACTTTTCTGCATAAAGGTCTTTTGTCCCCTTAGGTAGGTTTATTCCTCGGTATTTTATTCTTTTGGTTTCAATGGTAAATGGGAGTGTTTCCTTAATTTCTCTTTTAGATTTTTCATCATTAGTGTATAGGGATGCAAGAGATTTCTGTGCATTAATTTTGTATCCTGCTACTCTACCAAATTCATTGATTAGCTTTAGTAGTTTTCTGATGGCATCTTTAGGATTCTCTATGTACAGTATCATGTCATCTGGAAACTGGGACCATTTTAGTTCTTCTTTTCTGGTTTGGATTCCTTTTATTTCTCTTTCTTGTCTGATTGCTGTGGCTAAAACTTCCAAAACTATGTTGAATAACAGTGGTGAGCATGGGCAACCTTGCCTTGTTCCTGATCTTAGTGGAAATGGTTTTATTTTTCACTATTGAGAATAATGTTGGCTGTGGCTTTGTCATATATGGCCTTTATTATGTTGAGGTAAGTTCACTCTATGCCCACTTTATGGAGCGTTTTTATCATAAATGGGTGTTGAATTTTGTCAAAAGATTTTTTTGCATCTATTCAGATGATCATATGGTTTTTCTCCATCAATTTGTTAATATGGTGTATCACATGGATTGATTTGCGTATAGCGAAGAATCCTTGCATTCCTGGGATAAACCCCACTTGATCACGGTGTATGATCCTTTTAATGTGCTGTTGGTTTGGTAGTATTTTGTTGAGGATTTTTGCACCTATGTTTAACAGAGATATTGGACTGTAGTGTTCTATTTTTGTGACATCTTTGTCTGGGTTTAGTATCAGGGTAATTGTGGCCTCATAGAATGAGTTTGGGAGTGTTCCTCCCTCTGCTATATTTTGGAAGAGTTTGAGAAGTATAGGTGATAACTTTTTTCTCAATGTTTGATACAATTTGCCTGTGAAGCCATCTGGTCCTGGGCTTTTGTTTGTTGGATGATTTTTAATCACAGTTTCAATTTCATTTTTTATGATTGGTCTGTTTATATATTTTCTATTTCTTCCTGGTTCAGTCTCAGAAGGTTGTGCTTTTATAAGAATTTGTCCAATTCTTCCAGGTTGTCCATTTTATTGGCATATTGTTGCTTGTAGTAATCTCTCAAGATCCTTTGTATTTCTGCAGTGTCACTTGTTAGGTCTCATTTTTCATTTCTAATTCTGTTGATTTGAGTCTTCTCCCTTTTTTTCTTGATGAGTCTGCCTAATGGTTTATCAATTTTGTTTATCTTCACAAACAACCAGCTGTTAGTTTTATTGATCTTTGCTATCATTTCCTTCATTTCTTTTTCATTTGTTTCTGATCTGATCTTTATGATTTCTTTCCTTCTGTTAACTTTGGGTTTCTTTTGTTCTTATGGCTCTAATTGCTTTAGGTGTAAGGTTAGGTTGTTTTTTTGAGTTGTTTGTTGTCTCCTGCGGTAGGATTGTATTGCCATAAACTTCCCTCTTGGAACTCCTTTTGCTGCATTCCATAGGTTTTGGGTCATCATGTTTTCATTGTCATTTGTTTCTAGGTATTTCTTGATTTCCTCCTTGATTTCTTCTGTGATCCCTTGGTTATTTAGTAGCATACTCTTTAGCTTCCATGTGTTTGTATTTTTTACAGATTTTTTTCCCTGTAATTGATATCTAGTCTCAAAGCATTGTGGTCAGAAAAGATACTTGATATGATTTCATTTTTCTTAAATTTAACAAGGCTTGACTTGTGAGCCAAGATATGATCTATCCCGGAGAATATTATATGAGCACATGCGAGGAAAGTGTATTATGTTGTTTTGGATAGAATGCCCTATAAATATCAATTAAGTCCATCTTGTTTAATGCACAATTTAAAGCTTGTGTTTCCTTATATATTTTCATTTTGGATGATCTGTCCACTGGTGAAAGTGTGGTGTTAATTTCCCTTACTGTGACTGTTTTACTGTTGATTTCCCCTTTTATGACTGTTAGCCTTTGCCTTATATATTGAGGTACTCCTATGTTGGGTGCATAAATATTTACAATTGTTACATCCTCTTCTTGGATTGATTCCTTGATCATTATGTAGTGTCCTTCTTTGTGTCTTGTAATAATCTTTATTTTAAAGTCTATTTTGTCTGATATGAGAATTGCTACTCCAGGTTTCTTTTGATTTCCATTTGCATAGAATATCTATTTCCACCCCCTCACTTTCAGTCTGTATGCATCCCTAGGTCTGAAGTTGGTCTCTTGTATACAGCATATATTCGGGTCTTCTTTTTGTATCCATTCAGCCAGTCTATGTCTTTTGGTGGGAGCATTTAATCCATTTACATTTAAGGTAATTATCGATATGTATGTTCCTATTACCATTTTCTTAATTGTTTCAAGTTTGTTATTGTAGGTCTTTTCCTTCTCTTGTGTTTCCTGCCTAGAGAAGTTCCTTTAGCATTTGTTGTAAAGCTGGTTTGGTGGTGCTGCATTCTCTTAGCTTTCGCTTGTCTGTAAAGGTTTGAATTTCTCCATCGAATCTGAATGAGATCCTTCATGGGTAGAGTAATCCTGGTTGTAGGTTTTACCCTTTCATCACTTTAAATATGTCCTGCCACACCTTTCTGGCTTGCAGTTTCTGCTGAAAAATCATCTGTTAATGTTATGGGAATTCCCTTATATGTTATGTGCTGCTATTCCCTTGCTGCTCTTAATATTTTTTCTTTGTATTTAATTTTTGATAGTCTGATTAATATATGTCTTGGAGTGTTTCTCCTGGGCTTTATCCTGTATGGGACTCTCTGCACTTTCTGTACTTGATTGACTATTTCTTTTCCCATATTAGGGAAGTTTTCAACTATAATCTCTTTGAATATTTTCTCAGTCCCTTTCTTTTTCTCTTCTTCTGGGACCACTATAATTTGAATATTGGTGAACTTAATGTTGTCCTAGAGGTGTCTGAGACTGTACTCAATTTTTTTCATTCTTTTTTCTTTATTCTGCTCTGTGGTAGTCATTTCCACTATTTTACCTTCCAGGTTATGTATCCATTATTCTGCTTCAGTTATTCTGCTACTGATTCCTTCTAGAGAATTTTTAATTTCATTTATTGTGCTGGTCATCATTGTTTGTTTGCTCTTTAGTTCCTCTAGGTCCTTGTTAGAAGTTTCTTGTATTTTCTCCAATCTGTTTCCAAGATTTTGGATCATCTTTAATACCATTACTCTGAATTCTTTTTCACATAGACTGTCTATTGCCTCTTCTTTTGTTTGGTCAGGCAGGTTTTTACTTTGCTCCTTCATCTGCTGTGTATTTCTCTGTCTTCTCATTTTGCTTAACTTACTGCATTTGGGATTTCCTATCCACAGGCTGCAGGTTCGTAGTTTCTGTTGTTTTTTTGTGTCTGCCCCCAGTGGGTAAGGTTGGTTCAGTGAGTTGTGTAGGCTTCCTGGTGGAAGGGACTGGTGACAATGCTCTGGTGGATGAGGCTGGATCTTGTCTTTCTGGTGGGCAGGGCCGCATCCAGTGGTGTGTTTATGAACTTATTATGATATCAGGCAGTCTCTCCTCTAATGGGTGGGGTTGTGTTCCTGTCTTGCTAGTTGTTTGGCATGGGGTGTCCAGCACTGAGTGGAGCTGGGTCTTAGCATTGAGACGGAGATCTCTGGGAGAGCTTTTGCTGTTTGAGATTACATGGGACGGGGAGGACTCTGGTGGTCCAATGTCCTGAACTCAGCTCTCCCACCTAAGAGGCTCAGGCCTGACACCTAGCCCTAGCACCAACACCCTGTCAGCCACATGGCTCAGAAGAAAAGGGAGAAGAGAAAAGAAAGAAAGAAAAGATAAAATAAAACAAAATAAAATTATTAAAATAAAAAATTATTAAAAATAAACGTATTAAAAAGAAAGAAAGAAGAGAGCAACAAAACCAATGAGCAAATCCACCAATGATAACAAGTGCTAAAAACTATACTAAAAAAAAAAAAGGACAGAACCCTAGGACAAATGCTCAAAGCAAAGCTATACAGACAAAATCACACAAAGAAATATACACATACACACCTACAAAAAGAGAAAAAGGAGGAATATATATATATATATATATATATATATATATATAAAGAAAAGGAAGACAGCAACCAAATCAATAAACAAATCTATCAATGATAATAAGCTCTAAATACTAAACTAATATAAACATAAAACCAGAAACAAATTAGATGCAGAAAGCAAACCCCAAGTCTACAGTTGTGCCCAAAGTCCACTGCCTCAGTTTGGGGATGATTCATTGTCTATTCAGGTATTCCACAGATGCAGTGTACATCAAGTTGATTGTGGATATTTAATCCGCTGCTCCTGGGGATGCTGGAAGAAATTTCTCTTTCTCTTCTTTGTTCACACAGCTCCTGGGGTTCAGCTTTAGATTTGGCCCTGCCTCTGCATGTAGGTCACCTGAGGGCATCTGTTCCCTGCCCAGACAGGACGGAGTTAAAGCAGCAGCTGATTAGGGGGCTCTAGCTCACTCAGGCCAGGATGGAGAGGGAGTGGTATGGAATGCAGGGCAAGCCTGTGGCTGCAGAGGCCGGTGTGATGTTGGAACAGCCTGAGTCGCACTGTGTTCTCCCGGGGTGGTTGGTTGTCTCTGGATCACGGGACTCTGGCAGTGGTGGGCTGCACAGACTCCCAGGAGGGGAGGTGTGGATATTGACCTGTGCTTGCACACAGGTTTCTTGGTGGCTGCAGCAGCAGCGTTAGCATTTCATGCCCATCCCTGGTATTCATGCTGATAGCTACGGCTCGTGCCCATCTCTGGAGCTCATTCAGGCGGTGCTCTGAATCCCCTCTCCTTGTGCACCCTGAAGCAATGGTCTCTTGCCTCTTAGGCAGGCACAGACTTTTTCCTGGACTCTCTCCTGGCTAGCCGTGGTGCACTTACCCCCTTCAGGTTGTGTTCACACAGCCAACCACAGGCCTCTCCCTGGGATCTGACCTCTGAAGCTCGAGCCTCAGTTCCCAGCTCCTACCTGCCCCGGTGGGTGAGCAGATAAGCCTCTTAGGCTGGTGAGTGCTGGTTGGCACTGATCCTCTGTGTGGGAATCTCTCCACTTTGCCCTCCGCACCCCTGTTGCTGCTCTCTCCTCCATGGTTCCGAAGCTTCCCCTCTCCTCCGCCCGCAAAGGGGCTTCCTAGTGTGTGGAAACCTTTCCTCCTTCACAGCTCCCTCCCAGAGGTGCAGGTCCCATCCCTTTTCTTTTGTCTCTGTTTTTCCTTTTTTCTTTTGCCCTACCCAGTTATGTGGTGAGTTTCTTGCCTTTTGGGAAGTCTGAGGTCTTCTGCCAGTGTTCAGTAGGTATTCTGTAGGAGTTGTTCCACATGTATTTTTGATGTGTTTTTGATATATCTGTGGGGAGGAAGGTGATCTTCACGTCTTATTCCTCCACCATCTTGAAGGTCCCCCCCCCCCACTACTTTTAGATTATACAAAGTTAACACATTATCTGATCAAGGGAATAATTTCAAATTCTGGCGCACCAAATTTTCTTTTTGAAGTATAAACTCTCCATGTAATACAGAACTATACAATATATGTATTAGAGAAACTGACTCCAATATTATGTGATCAAAACTCAGTGAAGCTGGCTTTAGTTATGTATGGTAATTTCAGTTCACCATGTATCTATTGAGTGTCCACTGTTCTAGGCCTTGAGGATACAGGGGTAAATAATGCCATGTTCTTGCCCTGGGGGAGTCTTTCTAAAGGGGTTATTTAACTGCAGTACTGTAAGTATTAAAACAAAATCTTTGGCTCCTCCAAGGAACAACAGCTCTGTAATGGAGGACTCACAAAAGACATCCTTAAAGAATGGCCATGAGAAAATGTACAAGGCCGGAGTTGAACTTAATATCTCCGAACACAATATTAGTCTTGAGGCATAAATTAACAAAGAAGAAAAAGGTTTTAGTAGGATGTGGGGATGGAATAATTAGATACCTCATTGTGTCAAATGTGTGATGTCAGGGAATTAAAAGCCTCCAAGCTGCTAGAGTGTAAATTTCTAAGCAGAGTTTAGTGGAACCTGAGGTCTTGACTGGCAATCTCAGGTTAGTTCAAAAAGGTCATTACACTGTAGTGATTAATGGGAGAATCAGAAAATCCTCTACTTTGGAAATCTTGTACTCATCCACTTATAATACCATACCCTAGCCAACTGTTGTCATAGACATAGTTGCACAGAAGAAGAGATTCTTAAGTTAGAGCAAAGACAGTAGAAAGAACACATAGTCATGGTTGGTAAAATAGGAGACAACAGGGAGGGACCAAGAGTCAAAGGCATAACTGCCTACTACTATTCTGTTGGTTACTAGCAAGTTGAGTTCCCCACCAAAGAAGTCCACAGTCAGCTCAAGTTTTATGAGATAGTAATTCCAGAAAACTCAATATTGGCAAATATGGACAATTCTATATTCTTTAAGCAGAAGATAAAGCTCATTGATGGCAGAGGTTGTGTATACTTTGATCACCACTCTATGACCAAAAACTACAATACCTAGCATATTATAGGTGTTCAGGAATTAGTTGTTGAATGAATGGGTGAATTAAAGACTTTCTAAATTAAATTAGTTTGAAGTTGAAGGTCATATAAGAGAAGAGAGAGTGTGCTCTACGGTAAGAAACAAACCATGAGTAAACTTCTGGAGGTGAGAGACAAAAACTATTGACCAAACTGTGAGAGCAGTATTGTTTTATGGGCCTTGAGTATTTTAGGAGAGGGTAATGTGTTTTAAATAGCCTGTGTGTATGGAAGGAAGAAGACAGGCACAGTAGGGAGTAGGGAGGGCTTGGGGCTGCTGTGTTAATGTGGAGGGCTCCTGGAGATAACAAGTATGGAGATGGACTAATCCTCATAGATATATGACTTTCTCCATAACACTCAGAAGGCTAGATATGGATTAGAGAGTTATTATCACAAATGGTTTAAACTTGTTCTAATAGTGTTTACATTATAAAATTCTAAAAAGTGATTTTCAGAAGCAATTAAATTTGAAATATAATTTTACTATCATGTGTTTCAGGTTGATCAAATTATAAAATAACTCAGTAGAAGTAAAATACTTCTTTACATGTGATTTATTTAAAATAAATTTTAGGGGTAAGGAGCTTAGAGGTTTCCTTGTACTTTTATTTTACTTATTTTTTCAACTATGGCTTTATTCCTTGGAATTAAAATTTATATTTCCTTGAAAAAATAGGAAGTAGTTTTGTGTATCATAGATATACTAAATGTATCCTTGGTTATAATTACTTGGGTACAACATTTTCGATCGTAAATATATTTACTTTATGTATTATAAAAACAGGCATAATAATAGGAAGATGTATATGAAGGTTTTATGTATTTTTTATGCAATTGTATTTGTACTTTGATAGCTTTTTAAAAAAGTTGTTTTGTGGCTTACTCATCTCATAAGATTTAATAGTGAATTAATCATCTGTACACCACGGGAAGACGGCTTGATCAATATTAGAAATATAGTCTCTACAAGGAGAATGTTTTGATAAGTACACTTTCAATAAACCTCTCTTATGAACTGAGTCATATTTCTTAAAATGTTAAACCAATAAGCATTAGATTTGGTTTGGAATAAGAGTGATCTCAGAAGTACATCTCACCAGCCTAACCCAAAGCATGCCCATCTATACATCCATATCTATGCAATAAGCCCATCTAATACATTATTAACACAGGCTGAAAATAATAATGGACCAAGAATTAATTTTTTATGTGCAATATGAACCTTTGATCTTGTACCTCCCAAGAAGCAAATGAATTTATCCAAGCCAGAGAAGAGTTTGGAGGCAAAACTAATGATTAAAAAAATCTAATTTCAAATAATTTACTGGTTGAAGTCAAATTATCAAAACGGTTCAGAACAATGACTTTTAAAACTTTATAACAAATGGGACAATAAGCACAAAAGAATCATACGATGAACGCTGGTTTGCTTCTTGAGTGGTTCACTACATTCAATGCTTTATTCAATCCTCTATCTTTACAGTGTCTATTTCTCAACGTTTTTCACAGAAGTAATAAAGACATTGGAAGGAAGCTCAGATATTTTCAATTAGGTAGTTGTTTGCTATTTTAAAATGAGTATTTTGCAAACACATGTCTCTATTTTTTAGCAAAAGGAGCATGTGTGGCATACCCCAAATCACCACTGTGGAAGCATTCTTGAAACACAGTCAGATATTGCTTTGCATAATGAACTGAGAACTATCTCCATTTTCTAACAAGAACAATACACACATACACTTACATATACATGGAAAATAAAATCTCCATACACATATATACATGCTACTCTTGTAATCTTAGTCAAGCTACTATTTAACCTTTTAGAGCCTCAGTTTTCTCATTCGTAAAATATGGAGACTAATTATTACCATCTTATTTTTTAAATACATGTCATGTACTATTTTCAATAAAAATAGCTATTCTTTTTCAGTTTTACTACAAATTTTCCTTTTATATTTGTCCTGTCATGGTAGGTTTTCTCTGACAATTCAGGAGATGAAATATGATATAACCAGACAGTGAACTTTATGTTATCTAAAATATGACCCCTATTCTTTGTTCTAATAAATATTTCTGTGATTATTAATGAGAATATTTTACACTCTTATTTTTGTGTGTTTATATATGTATTTATTTTTAAGTTGATTTTTTCTTTCCATTAGCTTGTTTTTTCAGTACCAAATTTATATGATTTACAATGCATATCTGTATGTTAATGATATTGAAATGTCTGCTTCTTAAATATAATTTCCCATTCTCTTTGTTTCTATACAAAAACAAAAAATTTTTTATGGAAACATGGGTATATTTTATGTCACCAGAACTGATTCTGTTTTCTGACAGCTTTGTCTACCATTACTGTCATACTTAAAAAGAAACTCTCTAATACAACCAAGATACTTAAAGTCTTCTATATTTTCTTCTAGTGAGTTTATTATTTCTTTTGAAATATTTAATATTTAAGTCTTTATCCTCCTAAAAGTTTTTTAGTATATTTATCATGTAAGTATGATAAATCATATTTTGGTGGTATAAATATGACTTTAACTTTGTTTTTAAAACTGTCAATCATTGTTATAATACCATATTAAAAATTATATTTTCTCATGAATTTGAAAGAGCACATTTTCTTCTAATAAAATCTTTAAATTGCATCTGATTTGAGCTTTTAAAATTTATTCTTTTGCTGTACCCATGACTATGCCAGGTACATATTATTTTCATTCTGATAGGTGTTAGAATATGTCTTTTCCTCATTCTGTTTTTTGAAGTGTACTTGATGCTCTGTGCCCATTTTAAATAAATCTTAAAGTTACTCTACTACATTTCAGTAAAACAATTTGATGATTTTAACTAACATTGCAATATATTCATAGATTTACTTGAGATAAATTAATATCTTTATAATGTTGTGGCTTCTCAGAGGAGAGAATTGATCACACTTCTCTATAAACATATTTTATAAATAGGTTATTGGTTCTTCATCATTAGCTAAACTTTGGAATACTTTTCTTTAAAGAAGCATACATTTTTGGCTGATGAATAGTAAGATGTTCATTATAATGCTTAATACTGGATTTAATAAATTTTCTTCCCAAATAGAAACCTGTTATAAAGCAAAAGTTTATATGATTTTTTGAGGAATATAACTGTTTCTGTAACTTTACTAAAACTAAAGTTAAATTAATAAATTAATCATAGAATTTTAAAAAGTTATTGTTAGGAAAGAGTGAATCAATTCAGAGACACTGTTTAAAATGTCTCTCATGAATTTTTTCCAATATTAAAAATTTAAATCTTTATTCTAGGAAAAAGTATGCTAAGAGACATAGATATGTGCTATGTAAGATATATTCTCCAGACTACATTCTGACCATTGATTCAAGAAGGATTCTGGGTCTAGCTTTTTTAGTCTGACTGATATAAGTGATCTCACTTGTCAATGATACTTGTATTAACAAAAACGTCCCACTATTTGCCATGAGACTGTTTAAGTGAAAAGTCATCATACAAATAATTTACCAATGACTTTACCATAGAACATTTAATTTAAACACAGTCTTTTATTCATTGATTCCCAACTTACTATACAGAAACATAAAAATGGGTGTGGCTTGTTCTATTTATAAGGCTTGCAACTTCTGAACTATGTATACTTTTTCTGATTATGAGGATGACTGATGAATTTGTGTTTCCAAAAGAAATAAATTATTACATCCATGAAACTATCTGCTTTTCATGGACTGTTTTGAAATGCTTGGTCATTAAATTTTCCAGCCACAGTTTTTCTTTCTCACTGAAGTTAAATCTTAAAATTAAAAAAAAAAAAAAAAAAGGATATTCAATAATAAAGTTTGGGGATTCATATATCATTCTTCTGTAAAATGCTTTTAAAAAACCTTGTCCTTGGAGATGAATTCACAAGTAGATATAACCAACTTACTCTGAAGTGTTTTAACCAATTCCAAGTTTCCTGCTTTATTGCTGTTTTAAAGGTTTTATGAAGCTGCTTGGTTGCTATAGATTTTAAATTCACAAACCGCAAAGTTCCACTATAGTGAACATGTATTATCGCTTCATAAAACCCATTCCGCTCCATCGTTCCAGTAGAGATATGACAAGGTTGTTTATCAGTAAGTAATAAGACAGATAATTTAACTGTACAAGCTCTAATTGGTCTAATTCACTAACTGACCTCTCACCACTTGATTCACTAGTACAATTGAGCTCTGATAAAGCCTTTAATTGTAAATTGCACACAGCTGTGAGCTGCTTCTCACGCTGGCACAAAAACACTATCATCGACTGTTTCATCTTGGCGACCTGCTAATTTGGAGCATATGTAACTGTTTTTAATGCTGAAGGCTTGACATACCACAAACAGCAGATGTTGCAGCTGCCCCTGAGACGCTTTATTTAATTCAATTACGTCTTTTGGAGATATGTAAAAAAGCCAGGCAAGATGAGAGAGGGCAGGAGAATGTTAAAAATGGAGCCCCTGGTTGAGGCCCAGGTGGCTCGATAGGCAAATGATTGGGTGAATGTCTAAATGATCTTTTTAATTGAGTAGACTGACGGCTAATCAGGGTCATGAAGTGTTATCACACTGATGAGCTGAGTGGAGCCCTGGGCTGCTCTGCAATTAATGCCGCTTTTGTGAAAGAAGAAAAAAGAAAGATAATGTATACCATCTGGCAATTGTTTATGATCAAAGCAGCAGTTTGCTGCAAATTCAAGTTAACTGCTATTCATAACATTATTTTTGCTGCTGCTGAGGGCAAGGACATGAAGCCCAGGCTTTTGTCTGACTTCTCATTTTCCTTCTCAACCAAAACATTCATTTTCTTCCACGTGTGTTATTATTAATTACTTGGCTGCTTGCTAACGTATGGCCTGAATGATTCCTTGTTTGATATGCCAATAAAAAGCCCAGCATATACTCCTTGGAATCTACTTCAACTTTCATGCCAATGTATCCGATTACAATAAAACAAAGCAACGGCTGAAGTCACAGCCAAAACCCAGAGAAAACAAGTCAGTTTTTCTTTTTGTCCTAAAAAGCTTGTCTCCCTGGCATCTCTGGGATTAAAAAGAAGGGGGGTGGAGTTCTTAACAACAGTGGCAAAATGTCTGAGTGAAGTGATTTTTTCTTTTCCTAGCCCAAGGAGATCAGCATTTGCAAACTTTAAAGCAGAGATTATTCCAAATATCCCCAATATTTTCTCTCTTTATTTATCACTTAACGATTTGTGAGAAGATCACCAAAATTAATATAAGGGTATAAACTGAAAATAAAACATTGATTCAGTTGCTAGCCTGAAGGCTGTTTACAGGTTTCTCAGACACAGTCACACAAAAAATAGGTGTGCTTTTTCATCTCGAGTCATTGGCAAGACCAAAATAACAAATAAGCAAAAATGGAGATTTCTAGTGAAAGCTTTGAAAAGCTCAACTATGATTTAGGAAAGGAAGAAAAGTACCATGTCTTTCAAGGGCATAAAGACAAGAGTTTTGTGTCACTCTCACTTTAAGTTACTGAAACACACAGGGGCATACATATGCAGGAGTATAAAGCCAGAAAGTAAAACACAGCTTAAAATCAAGGAATTAACTTTAAACCGGTAAAGTGAACTTAGAATGCAAAGACATAAATATGGTTTATGCAGCCAGATTCCATCACTTTGAACTTTTTAGTCTATTTAGATGCATTTGAGATGAATGCTGGCCTTAACTCTGATCTAGTGCCTGATCTAGAATCTATTTTTAGAAAGACGAAGTCATCACCTAGTATAATGTATCAGGCATTTCTGGAAGCTTACTACATCCCGGGCCCTGTGCTAGGCACTGGGACTACAATGATCATAAAGTCACAGAAACTCCCCTTAATGACTTTAAAGTCTGGTGAAGGAGACAGATAACACAAGTGGAATCCATCAAGTGTTGGAGGCAAGTGCTGTAATTTACAGGGGGGAAACCCAACCCAGACACTGGGAGAGGTGCAGGTTGCTGTTGTTATAAAAAAAACATAACATGTGATATGGCAGAAAGGTCCTCCTGGGACAAGCCCTAGCGAGGTTTAGTAAATATTTTTCTGAATAAACATGTGAATACATTTATATAAGTGTAACAGGAATGTGAGATCTGAGAAGTATTTCTACCCACAGTCCGCATCTGGGGGTGCAGAGACACATTCCCCAGAATGATGACAAAGAAGAGTATGAGTGAACATAATTACTCTACAAGTAGAATTATTACACATATGCAGGGAGTTAGTTGTCTCTTCTGTATCAATGTTGTCACCTCAAGTAGATCATGACCTTAGTGAAAGCAAGGATGATACTTCCATTTCTTCTATTTCTTCTAAAAGGATTTCCAAAATATTAAGTTTGCAGACCTGTGATGAATACCTGCACAATGCCAGAGAACCTAGTTGATGGGGGAGCAGAACACTGTTTGGCTAAGTAAAGGTTTTTCTTCAAAGGAAGGGTTTTTATTTGATAATGCTCATGGAGAGGACAAGGAAAATGTACCAAGAAAAACTCATATAATTGTGCCAAAGTTAACTGAGACAAATCAGATCTACCATTGTAATAGAATAGTTTTAGAAGATTGTCTATCCAGCTGAAATTAAACAATAACAAGAGAACACACATACACAAATACATGCATACTTACACTAAAAAATCAAAAAGTCACTTTGGTTTGAAGGAAGCATTCAAGCAACCATTTTGTATGTAAAGACAAATGAAAGCTAAATACAGTTTCCTTCCTGGAAAAGCATGCTGGACAGGCCCTGACTATTAACAGCAGAGTCAGTTTGTAGACCTCAGACACTACTTATACAACAGGATGGAAAAGAAAAAGTACTAGAATAAAGGGTCTTGAAATCAGAAGTCAACTTCCAGTGTCTGGATTTACAAAAGGCTAGTTTATTTTGAATTTTCTGAGAAAATATAATTCTAATAAAAATTAATAGATCCTTATTATTTGCCAGGGATTGTGCTAAATGCTTTTTACATATACTATCTGATTTAATCTTTACAATAGCCTGTCAGATGAATGTTATTATTTCTCTATTTCTGATTCAGAAACTGGGACACAGTAAGGTCCTATAACTCAGCCAAATTTATATTTAGTAAGGAAAGGAGGCAGGATTTAAACCAACTTTTGACTCCCAAAACCCAGGTTCTTCAATGATATTCTTTAACCTCTCACTTTGGGAAAAGTTTAGGGACATGAGAATTATTTTTAAGATAAAACTGTTTTTGTTCACTTTATACTGGTCTAAATGAATATTTTGTAAATGATTTAAATTGTGTATTTGGTAATATTCTTTAATTATAACTTTTGGTAATACTTATAGGCTAACCGTAAAATGCTTATTTACTACAGAAAAGACACTTTCTCAGTCACTAAAACTTCCAATACAAGGAAACTCAAAGATCGTCTGATCAAAGAATCTAACCCCACCAAGGATTTAGAAAAGTAAGGGGTTTTTTCCTTTTTAAATCTTCTGTTGAGCTAATGAAATAATTGCCAAATAATTTTTAGTCTACACTTTTTCATACCATCACATATTTATTGAATATCTATTATGTAGTAGGTATGGAGAAACCAGGTAAATAAATAAAGCATCTTTGCCTGTTCTCGAGGAGCTTCTAGGAGACAGACACCTGAAGTAGTAACAATGATTACAAAGTTAACCAATTTTTCCTGCTTAAACTCATTTGAAAATCTGTGGGAGACAGGATTCTCACAGGAGCGGAGCTTGCTCTTCCAGCAAAGTTCCTGAGCACTGTTAGAGGAAATGCCAGAGCTCTGCTCAAAGAGAGCAGCTAGCAGTGAAGGGCATATACAGAAAGAGGGGGAAGCTGGTAAGAGTCCCAGAACAGCATCCAAAAGCAAATAAGAGGCCAGCTTGTGGAAGCCTCTATGGGAAAAGTACATGAAAACAGATTTCATACATCTCAGAGTCAGTCATCCAGGTGATAGAAAGAAGGAGGAAAGGAAAGATAGAATTTACACAACATTTTAATGTTATAGTTCACTGCAGACCATTGACAGGGGAGCGCAATACTGAATGTTTCAATGGTATGTCACAATAACAATGGAGACTCTATGAGAAAATCATCTCAGTTGGTACCTAGTGACAGAAGACTCTTCTCACCCTTATACTACCTTTTTGGCATTACTAATCCTAACCAATAGTATTGACAATCAATAGGCACATTATGTTCAAACACAACAGGGTTTCTTTCTCTCTCTTCTTGTTAACCTTTACACAAATTTGACGTGATTCTTAAAGACTTACATTTGGGCTCACAATAAATCTTGTAGGAATCAAGCAAGACTCAACTCTGGTGGAATTGTATTAATAGCCCAGGAAGTAGGTGATTATTTTTAGGCTGTGAGATACACAGAGCCCCTTGACACTAGGAAAGAAGATGAAAAAGAGGCCACACTTCTGTGGATTAAAGTTCAATGGGAAGGTGGGTTTGGGGTTGATCTTTGAAGGCTGGTAGCACAGTGGGGAAGACTAAAGGATTTTGAGATACTCTTGCATTCACACTGGCTCTGAGATACCCATGCTGAGTAACCTTGGACTAGTCATCAGACCTTCCTTGCCTCAATTTCCTGGTCAACAAACTAAAAAAATAAAATACCACCCTCATAAAGTTGTTTGAAGGATTAAAGGTGCTGAGGCATTAAGACTCTTAGTTAGCATAGCACCTGGCAAATGTTAAAACTTTAAAAATTAGGCTTATTTTTATTCTTGTAAGGAATAATGAAAAAAGAGGTTAGTGGAGGTGGCAAAAACTATATGTGCAAAACTGTTAGTGCAGAATGAGAATACGATCTATAAAATGCAGAGAGCCCACAAAAACTAGTAGAGGGACTACACTGAGATGGATAAGAAAAGTAAGCATATTGAGACTATATCCTAGAGTAAGTTTAAAGTCATAAAGCTATCATAAAAGTAAGTACTAGGGACTCATTCATTGTCAGTTCTTGAGTGAGCAACATGGAGAGAAATAGAGCTCATTTATAATACCACATGTACTGAGGGATTGTTATGGATGAAGAATTTGGAGCTCAGTAGAAGCTAGTTGAGCAGATAGGAAAATTAAGAGTTTGGAGAGCTTATGGCTACAGGAACATTTGGCTATGTGAGAATCGATCTGAAACCTTTAAAAAATCTCCCAAGTGTGTTTCTTCCAAAGAACAAGGTATCCAAGAAATTGCCCTAGGTGTTCACAAATCCAGGGTATTACGATGCTTGCTCCAAGTGAGATTATAGTAACTGTGATTATATATTGTAGAATGTTAATAAGTACCAATAATAAGCTGAATATATCAAGGAAATAAGAGTAAAGATAAAGGAGAAAAGAATAAGGATTAAACTCGGGTACATTTGATTGGGAGATGCCAGGAGCAAGAGAAGTCAAAAGAGTATTACTCAGAAAGGAATTAAAAAACAGAGGTACACATTTTCAAAGAAACATGGGAATAAAAAATTATTTTAAAGATGGATGGGAAAATTAACAGTCTTATATCTACATATGAAAGGGAAGATTAAATTCTACAAACATATAAAAGAAGACGGGAATTGAAAGATCATTGCATTTGGAAAAAATGAAGGGAATGTCAAGTTTCCAGGAAACAGTTCCAATAAACTGAGGAATCCATGAAATCTGCTACCAAAGAGCAATAATGCTGATTTTTGACATTGTGTGAAGACTCTCTCTCTCCATAACTCCCTC
The DNA here is from genome assembly GCF_026419965.1 of Kogia breviceps. Taxonomy (NCBI): domain Eukaryota; kingdom Metazoa; phylum Chordata; class Mammalia; order Artiodactyla; family Physeteridae; genus Kogia; species Kogia breviceps. The sequence goes on along the minus strand of NC_081318.1, from coordinate 66,629,545 downwards.
TTTCTGGTACAGTTCATTGCAAGACCTAGCTGCCCTCCTTTTAAATTTTATCCCAACCTCTCAACTCACTTTCCCACTTATGCCCAAGAAGGTAGAATGTGAGGTCTTGAGACCCAATGCTATTTTTGTTTGTTTGTTTCATCATGCCTGCTACACCTCCTAGACCCTCAACCTTGTCTAATGAATTGACCAAAAGGAAATCTTAACTTGAAAGAACTACTTTCATGATCTTCAATATTTCACTTATCATTTGTGCAGATGACTATTCATTTCAATCATGGGAAACCTGCCAAACTGCAACAATACAAATTATATCTTCAATGTACAGTCCATGTACTTACTATAATCATATGAAAAATAAATGTGGATAACAGGTTTTTCAGATGTTGGAAAACTAGACACAGAATCCTTGTTCAAGGGCAGCAGAACACTGAATCTGCTCTTTCTTCTATCCCTTTGTCCCTGACTCCCTGAAGATACAGTTTCACTCGCGATATGTTTCTTTCATGAACTAGGAGAGCCTAATATATTTAATGATTCCCTTAAATGGAACCATATAGATTATATAGTATAAATTTTTCTGGCATGGTGACATAACTCTGAGAATAAAAAAGCAGTGGCTAAGTAAGAATTGAGCTCCCAGATGCAATGAGACCCTATCTAGCAATGGCAGCTGTACTCCATGATAGAGCCGAGTCCAAGAGAAGTTACTGTGAAAGAGGATGCATTTTCCCCTGCCCTGTAGTCACACTTCCTGATATCTATATCCTTGTGGACACTGTGCTTAGTCAGTCATGTGACTTGTTTGGCCAATGAGATATCAGTAAATGTGCTGAAGGCTGAGGCTTACATGTTGAAGCTCACTCTATCAAATCACTGCCAGCCGCCATATGAAGAAATCTGGCTAGGCTCTTTGAGGATGAAGGCTTAATTTGTTTTCATGGGTAATGTGCATCCTGAGGTCGTGCACTAGAGCCTGGCTGACCCACAGACTTGTGAGAAATAATACTTTTTGTTGTTGTTTAAAATCACTAAATTTGGGGAAGGCTTGTTGGCCAGCAATAGACAACTAATAGAGAAGCGGCCACTTCACTTTTGATATTTTACATCTCCAGCTATTTAAACTAAAATCTTTCAGTGAGTAAATGTATCTCATCTTTTCCATAAACTGATAACCCTCCATAAATTCTCTAATACCTGTCCATATAGACTTTTTCTTTAAGAAGGATTGTGAGGAAATTCTACAAGATTTCAAGGATGTCTGAATCCTCCACTCATTTGAGACATTTTTCACAATCGTCTATTTTACGCCACATATTTTCTAGACACTGTGAATGCAACAATGAATGAGACATTACATTTAACAGTGACAAAATATGTAAATAAAAACTTCAGATAGTGGTAACTTCTATGAAGGAAATACAAGTCATTGAATATAGGGTAACTGGCAAATGAAGGAGAGCTAGGTAAGGTAGCACAGTCAGGGGAGATGCTTTTGAAGAGCTCATCTCTAAGTTTAGATCCAAATAATGAGAAAGGGTCCAGCCATAGAATTATCCGGAGAGTGAGCAATTCAAGAAGATGGATGAATAAGAGCAAATGCCTGGAAGGGAGAATGAACTCAGTTTGTGAATGAATAGGAGGTTAGTGTGGTGGCTGATGAAAATGAGTGATCAGGAGTGTTGAATGAGATAAGATAAAAAGGGGTAGGCAGGGATCAGTTTATATGAGATTTTAATATAAATTATATATACACATATATACATACTTATACATATAATATATAATTATATGTATAGATTATATACAAATATACATTTAGAGACAGACAGATACAGAAGGGCAGAGCCAGAAGACAGGGAGAGACAAAAAGACAGAGAAAGATGGACACATACACACATACATACATTGGGGGAGAGTTTAAGCATTTAAAAAACTAGGATGAGAAAAAAACACATACAAATTCCATTTACTGAGCTGTCACTGTCTGACAGTCAATCTACAAATGTCTTAGGTAAGTTATTTCATACATATAACAATACTATGAGGTAGTCTTATTTTCCTTCTTTTACAGATGAGAAAACTCAGAATGTGTAAGCAAATTTTCTAAAGTTACATGTTCAGCTCCAAATCCATTTCTCCAAATTAGGTTTATCTGACTCAACCTATATGCAAATAGTAGCACATCCTGTTTGATTAGTTGCAAACATTTTAATGTACTCCCTTCTGGAAGAGTTCCCAAGTAGCGTAAGTCACCAAATGTTGATGCAGTTGTGATATGACTTTAGGGAACACAGTGGTATCACAGGCATGTTTTATTTCAATTACAACTAAAGTGTAAGGAACAACATAACCTCAGAGGTGTAGTCACTGAGCATGTGGGCTTATTGATATGCTAAACCCTGCCAGTTACCTAACAGATTTGGCTGATGTAGCCATGATCCCAAGATCTCTCTGCCTTGTTTTCATTAACAAGGGAATGAAGGAAGTCTAAATTAACCCAACCTAAGTTAATCTATTTTTGTCCATAGACATAAATTTGGTAATAAATATATTTTGACTTCTCTGAATAACAAAGAGCATAAGTAGATTTAAAAAGTCCTTGAGAAACTAACTAGAATACTTGCTCTCTCATCCTACACTTCTAAACACATTAGAAATATCATTATGAACCACTGTGGTAAGTGAATATTATGTGACAGGGATTAGGTACAGACTTTATAAAGGTTACTTAATTTAATCTCTCTACGAGCTATGGGGAAAAATATGAAGAAATTGTTATTCATTATACAAATGATGTATGGTTCAGTGAAGTTAACTGAGCCAAAGTCAAAGATGCTGTAGACGGTGGTCAAAAAAGAAAACGTTTCCTTAAATCCAAATCACATAAGCTTTTGTTTTTATCATTTGATTGAATAAGCTGTATCAGGACTAATATAAAAATTGGAAAAAAATTTTTTAACAGTAAGAAAAGTCACCACTTAATTCTGCTATTAAGGCAACAAAATGTAATGATAATTTAAGATGATATCAGGAAGACTGTACTAATTATCAATGTATTGCCCCTAAGCTCCAATTCACCCTTTTTGCCTGCTCTGTGAAAATGGATTTGGGCCTCTTTACTGTTTTTCTATTGCCAGCTGCACAATGCTAGGCTTTGTCAGTAGTGGGCGATGGAGAGACACTGAAGAAGGAAAGGATTTTCTCGTTGATTCTGGTGTGCTCACTAGGAAGGCCGGGCAGTGTTGGGCTTCTCCAGCATCAGACTCTTACAGTGTGAGGGCGTTTGACAGCCTCAGGATCCTGTAACCTCCCCAGTGCCCAGCAGCCAGCAATATACAGATTCCAGAAGTTTTCTTAGTCACCTTGTTAAGAAGGATTTTTTTGTGGTGAGACAGCCCCCTGTGGACATTTTCCCAGTACCCTAGAGAGCTGATTTTCCCACATATTCCAATGGGCAGATTTAAAGTAAGTCCTGTCGGAGTGGCACCATAGCGACTTCTCTGTCACCAGTGAGTCATGACTGTGTCCTCAGCATCAAGGACTTGGTCTCGGCCCTGGGTCAGGGTGGGCAGGGGTTTCTTCCTAGGGATACTGTCTGCTTCTTATAATTGGCTCTTCCTGTATTATTATTATTATTTTTTGTTGTGGTATGTGGGCCTCTCACTGTTGTGGCCTCTCCCGCTGTGGAGCACAGGCTCCGGACGCGCAGGCTCAGTGGCCACAGCTCACGGGCCCAGCCGCTCCGTGGCATGTGGGATCTTCCCGGACCGGGGCACGAACCCGTGTCCCCTGCATCGGCAGGCGGACTCTCAACCACTGCGCCACCAGGGAAGCCCCTTCCTGTATTATTTAGATTTTCCCCTATTTCTTATTAGCCAATCTCTCATTACTCCAATCGCTTGCTATTGCCAATAATTCTTTATATTAAACTTTCCTAACTTCAAATTATTGGGTGGTTTCTCTGTCACTATTTGATTCATACTAATCCAATATATGTAAAATTGGATTGTCAGTGTGACTTTAAATTTCCTTCCCAACTAGAGTAAGTAGATTGTTACTAAGTGTTGCTCTATGTGTCACAGTCATCCTTTCATTTACTCATCAGATAGTTATTATTGTGCGCTTTCTAATTGCTATAGATAAAAATAACTATGCTATACTCCTAAACGCAAAGAAGGACATAGGTCTACTCCAAAGTAAAAATTGTGTATTGTGATAAGTACTACAGGAAAATCATGTAAATTGTTATGCAACCCAGTGATTTAAGTTTTATAACTTGCTTGTTTAAGCAAATCACCTACAGGACACAGAAGGTGGTCTGGAGTAATGGAGAAGCCCTGAAACTGGTGATGGAGTATCCGGGTTCTAGCTCCAGACTATGTGAACTTAGATAAGTCTTGTTATTCTCTTGGCTCCTTACTAGGTAAGGGATGGGGTGGATGATACATCTGGAAAACTAAATTCAATGTGATGTATACAAAATAGAAATTACCTACCACAGTGTCTAGTTACATATTCAATAAATGTTTAAGTACTTATCATTCCCTATTCACATTACACATTTGTGAGTCTCAAACTAAAAATAATGATAATATATTTGAAAGTACTTTGTGAAGCATAAAATACTATATGAAGGAAAGTGCGGTTATTCCATTTTTAATATTAAATAATATGCAGTTAGCCCAGGGGTGTGGGCAGGACAAGTGTAGGAGACAGATGATAGCAAGATTAACTGGTCACTGCTGCATGATGAGTTGAAGTGTCATGACAGAAAAGAGGCTAGAGAGGGAATTTGTTCAAAGACACACTAAAGTACAACTTCAAAGACAGAGCAGGGATGTGAGTGGCCAGGAAAAACAGCAGCAGCAGATAGCTCACCCTGGCATTTGGCAATCAGTGATGGGTGACTGAGAACAAGGTCTCTGAAGAGAACACGAGGCAGAGGCATAAATAGTGCCAGGCTCTGCAAATAACAGTTGCAGCTGCAAACCCACATGCACAGTGTGGAAGAGAGGATACATCACATGTCAACCCCTCAAGTCCACGTGCACTGGCTTTTACCATCATAGTTCTACCCTTAGCAAGCATCACAGGAACATACCCACGCTTCTTCTTATGCACTAACAACATGATTTTCAATGATTTTTAAAAAATGATTTCATTTAACATTGAAAATTTTACATGACACTTCAAGGATGATCAAACTTCTGTTAGTATTTTGGGGGGAATCAAGAAATGTGTTGCTTATTTAGATAAATTTGTGGCTTAACCCTATTTTTCTATTTTTGATGAGAACATGAACATTAATTTGTAGAGGAGCTAGTTATTCACATATATATGTATATATTTATGTATATAGTATAAATATATTGGTTGAGTATAATCAGAAAAAAGCTCTATGTGTGTGTGTGTTTAAACAAAATAAAAGTTAACTTGGAGATAAAATATAGATACAAAGACAATAAGTGACTTTCAAATTTGGTAAACCTCATTTTCATGAAACAATATAATTTTCTACTATTTAAAAAAAAGCAATAGCACAGAGATGAATTCCCTGAATAATATAAGGTAAGATTTTTAAAAAATATAATCAACATTAGATTCTTTATTATTGAATCACTTCTTCTTTTGATATCACACACACTAAAACAGCCCTCTCAAATGTCACTAAAGAATTCTTAATCAAGATATTAAATATCCTGTTGCCACCCATCCCTGTAAGACTTTCTGCTACATGTAACATTCTTGATAATCACCAACCACTCTCCACCCCCTCCTCCAACCCGTTAACATGAATATTTCCTGGTTTCCCTGGGCAAAATGTCTGAAACAAAGCTTTCATTCAAAGTAATGGTGGGTACCATTCTAGAGCAAAAAGGGTAAGAGGAAAAAATTAAATGAGGTTTAAATGAGGGAAAGTAAAACAAGGGAGTTTTACCAAGCTGATCACAGTGTTACATAGCTGGGTACTCAGCCATTTTAGATGTCTGTGAAGACCTTATTGGACTTCTGTGTCTTGAAGCAGGCCATCAGAGGAGAGGGAGAGACATGTAGGAGTGCTGTCCTGTTTCTTATCTCTTACTGGTAAATTTTTTCCCATGGGAATATTAAATTTTCCACATTTCTGGCTTATGCTGCTGTGCTCTCCCTAGGAGATGCTGGGTAAGCCAACTCCCACACTGCAATGGTGCTGTGATTCACATGAGCCCCTAAGGGATGGAGGAAACTTCCACAAGTCTAGTCAAGCTGAACCGGCACACCTGGACCTGTTCCAGTTCCTTCCATGATGGTTGAGGTGATGCTGTACCACAGGCCAGCCTTCACACTATGGTAGGCTAAAACTGCAGGCAGTATTAGGAAATGAGGCATTGATGGCGGTGTCTAAGAACTCTCCCTTTAGTAAGTGGCCAAGGACCTATAGATAAGTGGATCTGGTAACTGGGTCAAGGGATGACAAAGTTACACAAATGTGTTCCAATTCATATGTCTATTCTGCATATATTCTTTTTGTAAAAGGATCTTATCAACTTTTAAGATTTCAACTATCATGTCTATATAAAAAAAAGAAAAATAGATAAATAACAGCAAGATAACTAGCATCAAACCTTAAAATTTCCAACTGCTTGAAATATCTGCAAGGGTTTTGCATCAGTCTCTTAAATTCCATAACTGACTCAATATACCTATCCGTGGAATGGGTACAGCATCCTCAGAAATGCATACGATATCAAATGACTGTTGATAGTAAACCAAAAATATACTTTTTTTTTTTTTTTTTTTTTTGCGGTACGTGGGCCTCTCACTGTTGTGGCCTCTCCCGTTGCGGAGCACAGGCTCCGGACGCGCAGGCTCAGTGGCCATGGCTCACGGGCCCAGCCACTCCACGGCATGTGGGATCTTCCTGGACCGGGGCACGAACCCGTGTCCCCTGCATCGGCAGGCGGACTCTCAACCACTGCGCCACCAGGGAAGCCCCAAAAATATACTTATTAAATGAGATAATATATATAGAATAATAGCACAGTGTAAGGACACATTATGTACTCTATAAATGGTAATTTCCTATACTCTCATGTTCCCTCCTCTTTTGGAATATATTTTAAAATTATGATTGTCTTCCCAGTTCATATAGAGAAATTAGCATTTTTGTTTTCCATTTCAACCATACTTCTAACGAAATAATTAACACTAAAAATAATATCTGGCATTCTTAACTTAAAATCTTAATCCATTTGACAAATGACCCATTTACTGTAGTACCATAAGTGGGAGAAACAGTACACTTTGCCTTTCAAAGTAACCCAATGTTTTTATTCGTAGATTTATCATCAATCTCTATACAGCTGTTTAAATGGTCATTATTTAAGAACCAAGGAAAGTTTTGGAGACAGAAAATAAAAAAGCTCCTGTTATATGTGCTGTTTTCTGCTCAACCCTCAGAGGTAGAGCTTGTGAAAATACTCGCTTTACAAAGACACATGGAACCATTGATTTGAACCAGATGTTATGTGTTAGTTTCACTACAAAGAATTAAATATGATTAAGAATTGGGAACTATATCTCTTAAACATTTAATTCAACTTTAACTAATTAACTCCACTTTTAAAGGGTTTTACTTGTTATTTCCTTGATTATTTTAATGCTTTGGCTGTCTTTCTAGCCTCGAAAAAATATTGAATAATGAATTAATTGTCTCATTCTTAAAACGTTTCAAACAAAGAATCCTACAACTATCAATTTAATACTGAATTGGCTAGGCAGATTTGAAAAATAATGAATAAAGCCTGCCAGTAATGAGAACTATAATAAATGAAAACTTTTAAAACAAGGATAGCTATGTAGCATGTTAGATGTAGCTGAAGACTTAATGATCTGCAAGAGACATAAGAGAAATATTTAGAATGTTTCAAGAGAGGTAAAGAATAGTTAATATGAAGGGGAAGATTATATAAATATATAAATAAAGGATACATTTAAAAAGAAACCCACACGTAGACACATTATAATGAAACTCCTGTAGTCCTAAGAGAAAGAGAAGATCTTAAAAGCAATCTGAGGACAAAAGATGTCCAACAGAGGGATGGAAATTAGACTGAGAAGCATTTTTATCAACAGCTATGCATATTAGAAGTTTGGAAACTAGAAGGAAAATAGCTGTCATTGAAAAATAGTACAACATGCCAAATAACTTTTTGTGAATGATGTCAAAAAATCAAGATTCTTCAGAAAACAAAATTTAAAGGATATATTACTAACAGATCAACTGAAGAGCCTTCTAAATCTTGTATTTCAGGAAACTGAAAATGAACCTAAAGAATGTTCTGAGATGCAAAAAGGAATATTAGCAAAAATAATCATAAACTTGAAATGTGATAGTTAACCTAAATAATGACTATTTTAACCAAGAACAATAATATTTAGTGATCTTTATTTTTAATGATAGAAAAAATCGAGATCAAACTAAAATCCTGTACAGAAAAGCATTATATTTGGGAGGGAGAAAAGCACAATCAAAGCATTCTAAGGTCCCTGGATTATATCACAAAGTGTATAATACTGATTAATATTAAATTTAGATTAAACATTCATGTTAACAATTTCAGCAAAGCTACTGATAGAATAAAAATACACTCAGAAGAAAAATGTAATGAAAGAAAAGGAAATGGGAAAATACTTAACTCAAAAGAATTCACAAAAAAGGAAAACTACATTAAAATATATTAGGAATAATAGAATATACTAGAATGACCAAAATTAATCCAAATATACAAGCAACATAATCAATATAAATGAACTAAACTCTACTTAAAATACAAAGAATATCAGTCAATATAAGGACACACAAAGGTTGTGCATATATTTCTCACCCACCTGACATCACACTAACTTATCTTGCTTGGCCCAGTTGAATGTGATTGGAGTATAGGCATCTGAGCCAAAGCTTCCAGAGTAGTAGTCATCTTATACTACCATTGCTTTTTCCCACTAAGAATTAATCTATTAGGGTGGACCCCAGTAGGGTACGGACAAATAGAGCACAGCCTTGTAGCAGAACCACAGTTGCCTGGTACTTAATAGGTAACATGAATGAGCAATAAATTTTTGATGTGGTAGCTAAGAATTGGGAGTTGTTATTATGACACAAACTGTAGACATCACTGATATAAAAATTGATATTTAGAAGTGGGATTTTGTTATTGACTAAACTGTGTCCCCTCAAAATTCATGTTGAAGCTCTAACCTTCAATGTGGTGTTACTTGCAGATGAGGCCTTTGGGAGGTAATTAAAGTTAAATGAGTCAATGAGGACCAGGCCTTAATGTGATGGGGTGAGAATCCTTAAAAAAAGAGTAGGAGACACTAGAGATTTCCCTCTCTTTCCTTGTGTGCACAGAGGAAAGGCCATGCAAGACACAGTGAAAGGCAGCCATATACAAACAAGGAAGAGAGGCCTCACAAGAAACTGAATTTGCCAGAACCTTGATCATGGACTACTAGACTCCAGAACTGCGAGAAAAGAAATTTTGTTGCTTAAGCCATCCAGTCTGTGATATTTTGTTATGGCAGCTGAAGCTGATGAATACACATGCTATTATAATGAAAGTTAAATTATCATGCATTGACTTCAGGGCCAGTGGCTAGAGGTGAGGAAACAATTATTGTGATTGGGGGAAAACATTTGCTAAAAGTGGTTCTTTTAATAACAGAGAGAGAAAATGGATAATTGTAACATTAACTTTAAGGGAAGACTTGAGAAACCGAACACTACGGGGATGTTTTGGTTGCTATTGTCTGCATTTCACTAGGTACCACCCCCCCCCACCGCCCAAAAAGGAGATTAACACAGAAAGAATAGGCTGATTTAAAATGTAGATAAGAAAAAAACAAAGAATCTGGAAACTCTGGGGAAAAAATATAATTATTTCTCATTTCCAACCTGAAAAATTCTTTAAGCACAAATGCTAATTAAGACAGCCTAGGGGCGGAGTCAAGATGACGTATTAGGACGACGCAGAATTCGCATCTCCTCACAACTAGGGCACCTACCAGGCACCTGTGGGGGACCACGGACATCTAAGGGGACTGGAGGAACCCCCAGCAACTGGGTAGGATGTGGGGTGTGGGAGGAGTGGAGGAGGAGGAGAAGTGGAGGCGGGACAGGACTGGTGCCACTGAGGGACGGCTGGGGGAGGAGAAGAGATCCCACGCTCAAAGGGGGAAATTGGGGAACCACTGGGAGGGCAGAGGATCAAAAGGGAGCTTGGCCAGGCTTCCCCTGCCCACTTGGGCTCCCAGGAACCTGCTGAGATCCTGGGCCTGATCCTCTGCCCACCAAGGCCCCTTCCAGACACGCGGGTCCTGAGGGAGTGGGAGGGAGGGAAGGGAGAGTAAAAGTAAAGGCCAGACCTCCAGGATGGCACCCCTGAGGGGTGGCTGGGGGAGGAGAGGAGTTCCTACACCCAGCGGGACCCATCCACAGTTAGGGGTCCAGCGGCAATGAGGGAGACCCTGGGGGAGATGGTAGGGGAGGGGCATGAAAGAATGAAAGGGAATGGGGCCAGTGCTTTCCCTGTCCACTTAGGCACTGGGGAAGCCTGTTGGGCTCCCAGGCCTAATCCTCTGTCCTAGGAGCCTCCCTCCTGCCCTGCAGAGCACAAGCCCCACCCCTACAACCCCACCCAGGGCCCCACCTCTACACTCGGAGACCCACTCCAACAAGCTGGGCCTAAACCCCACCCATACACCCTCACTCAGGGCCCTACCTCCAAACTCTGGAGCCCCACACTCCAGAGGCCCTCCTTTCAGCATGCTGCCTCTCCCCTCCCATGCAGGTCCTAGAAGAGGCCCTGCCCCATGCTTGACTGTCGCACTGCCTAACCCCGCACCATGCTGAAATGTCACCCCCCCCCCACCCGCCTAGGTCCTGGCCCACCCTAAACCCCACCCCTGCCTAAGTTCCACCACCAGCTAAAAACTCCGCTCCCATAGCAAAGGGCATTTTTCTTTTTTCTTTTTTACTCTTTTAGACTGGGGTTCTGTTTTACCCTGTTGATTCACTGTTGATTCTTTTATATTTTTATTTTTCTTAATAAATCTTTTATTTTTCTAATTTTCTTTTATTCCTTATACTTTGTGATTCTTCTCTCCTTTTGGCTTGTCCCCCCGCCCCCACCCGCCTTTTTTTTTTTTCATTTTTCTGTTGTGGTTTTATTTTACCTTGTTGCAGTTGTTTCAATTATAGTTTTATTTTTCCTAATATAATTTTTAACTTTCTACTTCTACTTTGTTTCTTAATCTTTAATATTGTACAGCTCCTTTTTTTCTTTTTCTGTCTTTATTTTTCTTTCTTTTTCTGCACCATGAAGCTTGCGGGATCTTGATTCCCAGGCAGGAGGTCAGGCCCGAGCTCCTGTAGTGGGAGCTCTAAGTCCAAACCACTGAACTAACAGAGAACCTCAGATACCAGGTAATATCAGTCAGAGTGAGGCCTCCCAGAGGTCCTCATATCAGTACCAAGACCCAGCTCTATCTAACTGCCTGAAAACTCCAGTACTGGATGTCTCAGGCCAAACAACCAGCAAGTGAGGAATACAGGACCACTGATCAAAAAACAAAAACAATGAAATGACAAAAAAAATGTTACACATGAAGGAGTAAGGTAAAAACCTACAAAACCAAATAAATAAGACAAACTAGGCAACCTAGCTGAAAAAGAATTCTGAGTAATGATAGTAAAGATGATCCAAAATCTCAGGAACAGAGTGGAGAAAATATAGGGCTTCCCTGGTGGCGCAGTGGTTGAGAGTCCGCCTGCCAATGCAGGGGACACGGGCTCGTGCCCCGGTCCGGGAAGATCCCACCTGCCACGGAGCAGCTAGGCCCGTGACCCATGGCCACTGAGCCTGCGCGTCCGGAGCCGGTGCTCCACAATGGGAGAGGCCACAACAGTGAGAGGACCGCGTACCACAAAAAACAAAACAAACAAACAAACAAACAAAAATAAATATATATATATATAAAATATTTAACAAGGACCTAGAAGAACTAAAGAGCAAACAAAAAATGATGAACAACACATCTACTGAAATTAAAAATACTCTAGAAGGAATCAAAAACAGAATAACTGAGGCTGAAGAATGGATAAGTGAGCTGGAAGATAAAATGGTGGAAATCACTGTCAGGGAGCATAATAAAGAAAAAAAAATGAAAAGAATTGAGGAGAGTCTCAGAGACCTCTAGGACAATATTAAACGCACCAAAATTCTAATTATAGGGGTCCCAGAAGAAGAAGAGAAAAATAAAGGGTCTGAGAAAATATCTGAAGAGATTAGAGTCAAAAACTATGCCTAACAAGGGAAAGGAAACAGTCAATCAGGTCCAGGAGTACAGAGATTACCATACAGGATAAACCCAAAGAGAAACATGCTGAGACATATATTAATCAAACTATCAAAAATTAAATTCAAAGAACAAATATTAAAGCAGCAAGGGTAAAGAAACAAATAACTTACGGGGCTGATTTTTCAGCAGAAACTCTGCAAGCCAGAAGGGAGTGGCAGAACATATTTAAAGTGATGAAAGGGAAAAAACTACAACCAAGATTACTCTACCCAGCAAGGGTAGATTCGATGGAGAAATTAAAACCTTTACAGACAAGCAAAAGTTAAGAGAATTCAGCACCACCAAACCAGTTTTACAACAAATTCAAAAGGAACTTCTCTAGGCAGGAAACACAACAGAAGGAAAAGATCTACAAAAACACACCCAAAACAATTAAGAAAATGGTAATAGGAACATACATATTGCTAACTACCTTAAATGTAAATGGATTAAATGCTCCAACCAAAAGACGTAGACTGGCTGAATGGATACAAAAACAAGACCCATATATATGCTGCCTACAAAAGACCCACTTGAGACCTAGGAACGCATACAGACTGAGACTGAGGGGATGGAAAAAGATATTCCATGCAAATGGAAATCAAAAGAAAGCTGGAATAGCAATTCTCATATCAGAAAAAATAGATTTAAAAATAAAGACTATTACAAGAGACAAAGAAGGACACTACCTAATGATCAAGGGATCAATCCAAGAAGAAGATAAAACAACTGTAAATATTTATACACCCAAAAGAGGAGCACCTCAATACATAAGGTAAATGCTAACAACCATAAAAGGAGAAATTGGCAGTAACATAGTAATAGTAGGGGATGTTACACCCCACTTTCACCAATGGACAGATCATGCAAAATGAAAATAAATAAGGAAACACAAGCTTTAAATGATACATTAAACAAGATGGACTTAATTGATATGTATAGGACATTACATCCAAAAACAACAGACTATACTTTCTTCTCAAGTGCTCATGGAACATTCTCTAGGATAGATCATATCTTCGGTCACAAATCAAGCCTTGGTAAATTTAAGAAAATTGAAATCATATCAAGTGTCTTTTCTGACTACAATACTATGAGACTAGATGTCAATTACAAGAAAAATCTGTAAAGAATACAAACACATGGAGGCTAAACAATAAACTACTAAAGAACCAAAAGATCACTGAAGAAATCAGAGGAAATACAAAATACCTAGAAACAAATGACAATGAAAACATGATGACCCAAAACCTATGGGATGCAGCAAAAGCAGTTCTAAGATGGAAGTTTATAGCAATACAATCCTACCTCAAAAAACAAGAAACATCTCAAATAAACAATCTAACTTACACCTAAAGCACATAGAGAGAGAAGAACAAAATACCCCCAAAGTTAGCAGAAGGAAAGAAATCATAAAGATCAGATCAGAAATAAATGAAAAGAAATGAAGGAAACAACCGCAAAGATCAATAAAACTAAAAGCTGGTTCTTTGAGATAACAAACAAAATTGATAAACCATTAGCCAGACTCATCAAGAAATAAAGGGAGAAGACTCAAATCAACAGATTTAGAAATGAAAAAGGAGAAGTAACAACTGACACTGCAGAAATACGAAGGATCAAGAGAGATTACTACAATCAACTATATGCCAATAAAATGGACAATGTGGAAGAAATGGACAAATTCTTAGAATAGCACAATCTTCCAAGACTGAACCAGGAAGAAGTAAAAAATATAAAGAGACCAATCACAAGAACTGAAATTGAAACTGTGATTAAAAATCTTCCAACAGAGGCTTCCCTGGTGGCGCGGTGGTTGGGAGTCCGCCTGCCGATGCGGGGGATGCGGGTTCGTGCCCCGGTCCGGGAGGATCCCGCGTGCCGCGGAGCGGCTGGGCCCGTGAGCCGTGGCCGCTGAGCCTGGGCGTCTGGAGCCTGTGCTCCGCAGCGGCAGAGGCCACAGCAGTGAGAGGCCCACGTACCGCAAAAAAAAAAAAAAAAATCTTCCAACAAACCAAAACCCAGGACCAGATGGCTTCACAGGCGTATTCTATCAAACATTTAGAGAAGAGCTAACACTGATCCTTCTCAAACTCTTCCAAAATATAGCAGAGGGAGGAACATGCCCAAATTCATTCTAGGAGGCCACATCACCCTGACACCAAAACAGACAATGATGTCACAAAAAAAGAAAACTACAGACCAATATCACTGTTGAACATAGATGCAAAAATCCTCAAAAAATACTAGCAAACAGAATCCAGCACCACATTAAAAGGATCATACACCTTGATCAAGTGGGGTTTATCCCAGGAATGCAAGGATTCTTCAATATACGCAAATCAATCAATGTGCTATACCATACTAACAAACTGAAGGAGAAAAACCATATGATCATCTCAACAGATGCAGCAAAAGCTTTTGACAAAATTGAACACCATTTATGATAAAAACTCTCCAGAAAGTAGGCTAGAGTGAACTTACCTCAACATAATAAAGGCAATATATGACAAACCCACAGCCAACATCATTCTCAGTGGTGAAAAACTGAAACCATTTGCTCTAAGGTCAGGAATAAGACAAGGTCGTCCATGCTCACCGCTATTATTCAACATAGTTTTGGAAGTTTTTGCCACAGCAATCAGAGAAGAAAAAGAAATAAAGGGAATCAAAATCAGAAATGAGAAAGTAAAGCTGTCACTGTTTGCAGATGACATGATACTATACATAGAGAGTCCTAAAGATGCTACCAGAAAATTACTAGAGCTAATCAGTGAATTGGGCAAAGTAGCAGCATACAAAATTAATGTACAGAAATCTCTTGCATTCCTATACACTAATGAAAAAAAATCTGAAAGAAAAATTAAGGAAACACTTCCATTTACCACTGCAATGAAAAGAATAAAATACCTAGAAATAAACCTACCTAAGGAAACAAAAGACCTGTATACAGTAAACTATGAGACAGTGATGAAAGAAATTAAAGATGATACAAATAAATGGAGAGATATACAATGTTCTTGGATTGGAAGAATCAACATTGTGAAAATGACTATACTACCCAAAGCAATCTACAGATTCAATGCAATCCCTATCAAACTACCAATGACATTTTTCACAGAACTAGAACAAAATATTTCACAGTGTATATGGAAACACAAAAGATGTCGAATAGCAAAAGCAATCTTGAGAAAGAAAAACGGAGCTGTAGGAATCAGGCTCCCTGACTTCAGACTATACTACAAAGCTACAGTAATCAAGACAGTATGGTACTGGCACAAAAACAGAAATATAGATCAATGGAACAAGATACAAAGCCCAGAGATAAACCCAAGCACATATGGTCACCTTATCTTTGATAAAGGAGGCAAGAATATACAATGGAGAAAAGATATCCTTTTCAATAAGTCGTGCAGGGAATACTGGACAACTTCATGTAAAGGAATAAAATTAGAACACTTCCTAAAACCACACACAAAAATCAACTCAAAATGGATTAAAGACCCTAGTGTAAGGGTAGACACTATAAAATGCTTAGAGGAAACATAGGAAGAATAATCTTTGACATAAATCACAACAAGATCCTTTTTTACCCACCTCCTAGAGAAATGGAAATAAAAATAAACAAATGGGACCTAATGAAATTTAAAAGCTTTTGTACAGCAAAGGAAACCATAAACAAGATGAAAAGACAACCCTCAGAATGGGAGAAAATATTTGCAAATGAAGCAACTGACAAAGGATTAATCTCCAAAGTATACAAGCAGCACATGCAGCTCAATATCTAAAACACAAACAACCCAATCCAAAAATGGGCAGAAGAACTAAATAGACCTTTCTCCAAAGAAGATATACAGATTGCCAACAAACACATGAAAGGATTCTCAACATCACTAATCTTTTTTTTTTTTAATATATTCTACCTTTTGCTTTTTTTTTTTTTAACATCTTTATTTGAGTATAACTGTTTTACAATAGTGTGTTAGTTTCTCTTTTACAACAAAGTGAATCAGTTATACATATATATATGTTTCCATAACTCTTCCCTCTTTTGTCACCCTCCCTCCCACCCTCCCTATCCCACCCCTCTAGGTGGTCATTAAATACAGAGGTGAACTCCCTGTGCTATGCTGTAGCTTCCCACTAGCTATCTAATTTACATTTGGTAGTGTGTATATGTCCCTGCCACTCTCTCACATCGTCACAGCTTACCCTTCCCCCTCCCCATATCCTCAAGTCCATGCTCTAGTAGGTCTGAACATCACTAATCTTTAGAGAAATAAAATTCAAACTACAATGAGGTATTACTTCACACCAGTCAGAATGGCCATCATCAAAAATCTACAAACAATAAATGCTGGAGAGGGTGTGGAGAAAAGGGAACTCTCCTGCACTGTTGGTGGGAATGTAAATTGATACAGCCACTATGGAGAACGGTATGAAGGTTCCTTAAAAAACTAAAAATAGAATTACCATATGACCCAGCAATCCCACTACTGGGCATATACCCTGAGAAGACCATAATTCAAAAAGAATCATGTACCACAATGTTCATTGCAGCTCTATTTACAATAGCCAGGACTTGGAAGCAACCTAAGTGTTCATTGACAGATGAATGGATAATGAAGATGTGGCACATATATACAATGGAATATTACTCAGCCATAAAAAGAAACAAAATTGAGTTATTTGTAAGGAGGTGGATGGACCTAGAGTCTGTCATACAGAGTGAAGTAAGTCAGAAAGAGAAATACAAATACCGTATGCTAACACATATATATGGAATCTAAAAAAAAAAAAAAAAAAAAAAAAAAGAAAATAGTTCTGAAGAACTTAGGGGCAGGACAGGAATAAAGATGCAGTTGTAGAGAATGGACTTGAGTCCTCACGTGGAGGGTAAGGGTAAGCTGGGATGAACTGAGAGAGTAGCACTGACACATATACCCTACCAAATGTAAAACAAATAGCTAAAGGGAATCAGCCACATAGCACAGGGAGATGACCTTAGTGCTTTGCTACCACCTAGACGGGTGGGATAAGGAGGGTGTGAGGGAGATGTAAGAGGGAGGGGATATGGGGATATATGTATGCATATATAGCTGATTCACTTTGTTATACAGCAGAAAGTAACACCACACTGTAAAGCAATTATACTCCAATAAAGATCTTAAAAAAAAAAAAAAAAAGACTCAACCTATTAAGAAGATCAAACCAAGATGTGTCTGTCAAATTTTTTGTTGAAATCTATGCAAGGGTTATGTTGGCCTCTATTAAACTTTCAGTTGCCAAAAATGGCTCAGTAATAGGAGATTAAAAGTATAATTGCTGGGGCTTCCCTGGTGGCGCAGTGGTTGAGAATCTGCCTGCCAATGCTGGGGACGCGGGTTCACGCCCTGGTCTGGGAAGATCCCACATGCCGCAGAGCAACTGGGCCCGTGAGCCACAAATACTGAGCCTGCGCGTCTGGAGCCTGTGCTCCGCAACAAGAGAGGCCGCGATAGTGAGAGGCCCGCGCACCACGATGAAGAGTGGCCCCCGCTTGCCACAACTAGAGAAAGCCCGCGCACAGCAACGAAGACCCAACACAGCCAAAAATAAGTAAATAAATAAATAAAAAAAAAAAAGTATAATTGTTTTATGGATGCTTGTATGTTCAATGTACCTGTAAAGAAGTTTAAAAAGAGAAATATATTTTGAAAAGAATTTTGAACGAAGCCATTGGCATATGAAGCTAATCAAACAGATAAAAGGTCATGTAAGTTTGTTGAGAGAGTTATACTAGCAGGAGTCACCAAACTGGATTAAAGGACGCTGAATGTTTGAAACTTAAATAATCTTTGGGCCCCTTATCTTCTTGTCCAACAAGTAGAAAGTCTTGATAACCTTCTCTCTGTAATTGACAGATCATGCAGTCACTGTGAATATAGTATATTCAAAGCCACAATGAAAAAATCTTGACCTAATAATTATGTTTTGAAAACCTCAAAATCAAAAAAAGAGATTTTTTTTGATCCCACATGGGTCATTTACAAAGAACTGATCATATTTTAAACCAAAGACAAGTATCAAAACATTTTAAAGAATCAGTCCTATGTCCTCCCACAGAGAGGCTACTATCTCTCTAACCTAATGCAATAATAAATAATAATAAATATCTCATTTAAAAATTTAAAAACACATTTCTAAGTTAATTTAATTAAGAAGTTATCATCAATCAACAACAAAGGAGGCAAGAATATACAATGGAGAAAAGACAGTCTGTTCAATAAGTGGTACTGGGAAAACTGGACAGTTACATGTAAAAGAAGGAAATTAGAACATTCTCTAACACCATATATGAAACTAAACTCAGAATGGGTTAAAGACCTAAGGTAAGACCAGAAACCATAAAACTCTTAGAGGAACACATAGACAGAATACTCTTTCATATAAACTGTAGCAATATGTTTTTGGTTCTGTCTCCTAAAGCGAAGGAAATAAAAGCAAAAGTAAACAAATGGGCCCTAATTAAACTTAAAAGCTTTTTCACAGTGAAGGAAACCATCGACAAAACTAAAAACCAACCTACAGAACGGAAAATATTATCTGCAAGTGATATGACCAATAAGGAGTTAACATCCAAAATATATAAACAACTCATACAACTCAACATCAAAAATACAAAGAATATAATTTAAAATGCATAGAAGACCTGAATAGACATTTTTCCAAAGAGGACATGCAGATGGCCAACAGGTACATACAAAGATGCTCAACATTGCTAATCATCAGGAAAATGTAAGTCAAAACCACAATGAGACATCACCTCACAACTATCAGGATGGCTACCATCAAAATGTACACAACAAATGTTGGTGAGAATGTGGAAAAAAGGGAAGCCTTGTACACTGTTGGTGGGAATATAAATTGATGCAGCCACTGTGGAAAACAGTATGGAGGTTTCTGAAAAAATTACAGACAGAATAACCATACGACCCAGCAATTCCACTCCTGGGTATATATCTGAATAAACAAAAATACTAATTCGAAAACATACATGCACCCCAATGTTCACAGCAGCATTACTTAACAGTTGCCAATATATGGAAGCAACTTAAGTGTCCATCAACAGCTGAATGAAAAGGAAAATGTTGTATACATACACAATAGAATACTACCCAGCCATAAAAAAAAAGAATGAAATTTTGCCATTTGCGACAACGTGGATGGACTTGGAGTATATTATGCTAAGTGAAATAAGTCAGACAGAGAAAGACAAATACTGTATGATATCACTTATATATGAAATCTAAAAAATACAACAAACTAGTGAATATAACAAAAAAGGAACAGATTCACAGATATAGAGAACAAATTAGTGGTTACCAGTGGGGAGAGGGAAGGGGGGAGGGGCAACATTGGGGTAGGGGTACAAATTACTATGTATAAAATAAGCTACAAGGATACACTGTCTAACACAGGGAATATAGACAATATTTTATAATAACTATAAACAGAGTATAACCTTTAAAAGTTGTGAATCACTATACTGTACCCCTGTATAACTTATATAATATTGTACATCAACCATGTTTCAAGAAAAAAATTAAGAAATCATAACAGACATCAGAAAACTTAGATTCAAATCATAATAAAGACATTACTTATAACTTGTGGGGTGGAGGAAAATTGATAATGGTAAATGATGTACACCAGAATAAAAAGAAAGGCTGAAAAACTAATGAGTTAAGTATACTTAGCATAAACTTAAAATAATAAAGTGAATATAATTCACATGCTTAGTATTCTTATTCATAAATCTGAATAAAGTAGGCAGAAAAATAAATATAAGAGCAGAAACTAATAAATAAAAAACAAAGATATAATTGAGAATCCACAAACCAAAAGAAGATTCTTTGAAATAACTAAGTTGACAATAGTCTATAAAACTTGCTCAAGAAAAATGAAAGAAAAGAGGTGGGGGGAGGGAAGTTGAGCAATTTGGGACAAAGGTGTTACATATTACTGTAGCAGATGAGATTAAATATAAATAGCATACTATTATTTAAAAGAAGCAAAGATTTAGCTAAAAGAGAAAAACTGCAGAAAATTACAAATAATCAAACTGACTCATGAAGAAATGCCATATCTGAAATTTCCTATTATCAGTTAAGAAGCTGAATCACATATTTAAAATCTACCCACTAAGTAAATACCAAGTCCTGATAATTTTATGGACAAATTCTAGAAAATACTTAAGGCACCATTGCAAAGTAGCAAAAAAAGAATATTCCCCAATTTATTTTATGAGCTTAAGATAACTTTGATACTAAAATCATATGAGAAAAAATAAAATAATATGACTTTTGAATTTAACGGCAAAAATTCTAAATATTAGCAATATGAATTTTTCAGTGAATCAAAAATAAAGTTAAAATATTGAGTTGAGTTTAATCCAGAAATCAAAATTGTTATATCATTAGGAAATATAATAATGTAATTTATCTAACTAAATGGGGAAAGCCATATTATTTTGTCAGTTCACTATTCAATTCATCTGTCAATTCATTTGTCAATTATTTTGCCATTCATTAACCAAAAAACTCTTAAAATATAAATTAAAAGGTGTTCAATAAAAGACAACCATAGTCAATGGTGACATGTCTAAAGCATTCCCTGTAAAATCATGAAGTTTTTAAGAATGCTTATTAACAGTTCTTCTACTCAGCATTATACACACCATCCCAGCCAGCTAAATAAAATAAGACAGGAAAATGAAAGTTATGTACTGGAAAGGCGAATACAAAACTATCATTATCTGTAGGAGAAACAATTGTCTAAATAGATAACTCAGAAGAATCTACAGAAAAATAACTAAGTAATAGCACAGTTTATCTGACACATAAGGTCAGACGTAAGAGCACCATAAAAATTAACAGACTTTTTTTATACCAATGACAAAAATAAACTTAAATATATACAATAGTGAAAAAATACGTCCCACAAAACAATCTTTAAATCTTATAAAACAAGTGGCACTGTGAGTAGTATGGTGTGGCCCTGACCACTGACTCCTGGATAGCTTAGTGTGGGCCTGTTCTCGGCTCACTGGTTGGCTCCACACCACCATGAGAGTAACCTGGGACAGAGCTGTCAGCTGTCAGTGAGCCTGTTGTGCTTTAGCTGGTGTTGCTTGCTGCAGTATCTGCCTGTGGTTACCATGTTTCTCCTCACCCAAATCTCCGGGCTGTCAGAATATTCAAAGTGAACAGTGCTAATTGGCTAAACTTGGGGGCTGGATACTAGGCCAGGTAGGGGCCCACCTCATGGTAATAGGAGTGCTGGGCCACTTGAGGCCCACTTTCTGGAGTCTGGTGTTCCTGTGTGCTTGCAGTCACAGTCTCTGGCAGAGGCCTATTCCACTGCATCAGCATCAGTGTTTATTATTCTTTGGCACAGAACCCTGGTTTGTCCCTGTGTTTCAGGCAATCCTATAGGGGAAGATGTTGGTCAGACTCCCCCGTGGTAGAAAAATGGTGCCCAGGTCTTTCCTAAGATGGGGGTAGTGGCCTACCTGTCTTCACTGCTGTTGAGTACCTTGCTTCTCTCACCAGCGAACATCATGCTCCCCAGACCCTTAGGGTACTGTGAGTCACACTCTTGTAGACAGTAGACCAGTATTTAATCCAAAGGGAGACTGTGGGACAAAAGACTGAATATTTCATCCCTTTATTCCCTCCCTCTCCCCAAATGTGCTGAAGTTACGCAATTCCTTAAATAATACAAGACCCCCAGCCAGGATGCTCTGGCCATTATAAATTGCTGGCATATATCAACATGTGAAGAGACCGATACTTTGGATTGGGCGCTAACTGGTCTGAAGGAGAAGCTGCTATGGCTCTCTGAGTGCCAACTCCAGTCACTACAAGGTACTCTGGGAAGCTATGGAAAGAGATGGCTCTCCAGGAGGCAGGCCACACCCTGGGGCCCCTCACCCTCTATTTCTATAAATGGCTAGACGTTTTACAGTAGGAGTCACTGGAGAAGTTTTAGGAGGATAGAAACCCAAAACAGGGGGAAAAAAAAAAAAGGGTTGCCGGAGTGGAGGCAGAGCCATAGCAGATGGGTCTAATTCCAAATCCTCTGGGTCGTGGTCCCAGCATGCTTGCGCTGTGTAACTCTGCGACTTATGGCCTTATTGCAACAAAGCCTCTATCCTCAAGGTGATAGGGGAAATAGCCATTGTACTTTGGTAGCACAGTGAAAGGCAAATTCAAACCCAAGTTGCCTAGGGTCCTTACACCATACTATCACTGCCATGGGGAAGGTCACTAACCCTGACAACACTGATTTAAGATTCTCTAGAAGAAGAAATTTATAAATTAGATGAGGGTGAAGGGAAGCTCTCCTGAAATATATACAGTAGAGGAGAGCAGAGAGAGGAATAAAACAAAGAAATCTGGATATGAGGGGAGAAAATAATAATAACAACAACAACACATACACACATGTTAAGTTGAAACAAAGTTACATAATTTGATCCAAGTGGAAATCCAAAATTTACTAAAAGAATTTATATAACGAAAAAATACAAAGGACACTGCTTGGCTTTTGTGCCTTTACAATGTAAGTTCTAAATTAACATTTACTAAATGCACTAATTGTCAAAGGGCCATGGATGTAATGAATACAACAATACTTGGTTTCAAATTACAGTTATACCTGAGGCTCCCACTAAATTTAAACAAGGTACCCCCTACAATTTTAGGAGAATAACTTAATATAGAACAGGAAAAGTAGGTATGCCTCACTTTAGAGCCTTGCCTAACATTCCCATAGTCATAGTAATCATTGCCCTAAAATATCCCAGAGTGGACGTGGGTGCTTTGACACACTGAATATTAAATTAAAATTATTTGGTGTTTGCATTTCCAAATTGGCTTGACAAAATGTGAACCCACAGACCCTCAGTTAAAATAGTTGATATGGTCTAAAGGGCCTTCAAGGATTAAAACTTATTATACAAGATCTAGTTAATGAGCGGGAGATTATCCCCACTGCATCTCCACTTGATAGCCCAGTTTTGGCTGTTTTTAAGCCTGAAAAGAATGATGGTCCATCAGGGTCAATTACT
Organism: Kogia breviceps; assembly: GCF_026419965.1. Taxonomy (NCBI): domain Eukaryota; kingdom Metazoa; phylum Chordata; class Mammalia; order Artiodactyla; family Physeteridae; genus Kogia; species Kogia breviceps. The sequence goes on along the minus strand of NC_081318.1, from coordinate 66,606,048 downwards.
GCAACCTTAATGCTGTGATCCCATCCATTAAGGTCTCCATACCTGATACCCGATATCATTAAAATTACTAGCTCCAACCAGTCAGTAACCAGAAACTGTCTTGTTATTATATAATTGCTATATTCTTTGCTATGATATATTTGACTGACATGTTTTATTCAGTGCCTATGTCAGCATCCTCTCAGATGCAGTTTGCCTTCATCTCTGAAGGGACACAATCCACTTTTACTAGGCTACCTATGGGGATACCTCAACACCCTTGCCATGGCACATAGTTTTTGCAGATAAAACAGTAACTGAACTGCATTCCTCTTTCTCCAGGAGCATAGGTATGACATTACACTGATGACATCCTCCTCTGGAAAGATTCATTTGAGACACTCATTAAGGACATACAATTCCAACATCTTTTAGTGCTTTTTAGACCCTGGAGGCAACTCCTCATATACTAATATTATTTAATCTCAAAGACGCTGCTACTTACAAATAGCCCACCTTAAATGGGGCCCCTCTGCAACCAAAGCCTCTAAATTCTATATAAATTAAAATCAATAGATGCCGTGTTAGTATCCTCAGAGACTCCTTCAACAGTAGAGGTTTTAGCCACACCTCCTCTTAAGCTTCCTAGAGTCTCTGGACCACCTATAATGGCCATAAACTGGTCATGGGCTTCTGATGCAAGGAAGTCCTACTCAGCCCTGTATTACACACCACAGCAATTGCTGGCCACATGCTAGGGTCTGTTGCAAACAGAGGCTCCCACACACCCTGAGCCTCTAACCCTCCAATCTCATGGAGGGTCCCATTATGCCTTGAATCATGGAAGCAATACCCTGTAGGGTGGGGCTTCCCTGGTGGCACAGTGGTTGAGAGGCCGCCTGCTGATGCAGGGGTCACGGGTTTGTGCCCTGGTCTGGGAAGATCCCACATAACGTGGAGCGGCTAGGCCCGTGAGCCATGGTCACTGAGCCTGTGCGTCCGGAGCCTGTGCTCCGCAACAGGAGAGGCCACAACAGTGAGAGGCCTGCATAACGCAAAACAAAACAAAACAAAACAAAACAAAACAATATACAATGGTGAAAAGACAGACTCTTCAACAAGTGGTGCTGGGAAAACTGGACAGCTACATGTAAAAGAATGAAATTAGAACACTCCCTAACACCATACACAAAAATAAACTCAAATTGGATTAAAGACCTAGATGTAAGGTCAGACACTATAAAACTTCTAGAGGAAAACATAGGAAGAACACTCAATGATATAAATCACAGCAAGATTCTTTTGGACCTACCTCCTAAAGAAATAGAAATTAAAACAAAAATAAACACGTGGGACCTAATGAAACTTAACTCCTTTTGAACAGCAAAGGAAACCATAAACAAGATGAAAAGACAGCACTCAGAATGGGGGAAAATACTTGCAAAGGAAGCAGCTGACACAGGATTAATGTGTGAAATATACAAGCAGCTCATGCAGCTCAATATCAAAAAAACAAACAACCCAATCCAAAAATGGGCAGAAGACCTATTTTCTCCAAAGATGATATACAGATTGCCAACAAACACATGAAATAATGCTCAACATCACTAATCATTAGAGAAATTCAAATCAAAACTACAGTGAGGTATCACCTCACATCAGTCAGAATGGCCATCATCAAAAAATCTACAAACAATAAATGCTGGAGAAGGTGTGGAGAAAAGGGAACCCTCTTGCACTGTTGGGAATGTAAATTGATACAGCCATTATGGAGAACAGTATGGAGGTTCTTTAAAAAATTAAAAATAGAATTACCATATGACCCAGCAATCCCACTACTGGGCATATACCCTGAGGAAACCAAAATTCCAAAAGAGTCATGTCCCACAATGTTCACTGCAGCAGTATTTACAATAGGCAGGACATGGAAGCAACCTAAGTGTCCATCAACAGATGAATGGATAAAGAAGATGTGGCACATATATACAATGGAATATTACTCAACCATAAAAAGAAATGAAAGTGAGTTATTTGTAGGGAGGTGGATGGACCTAGAGACTGTCATACAGACTAAAGACGCAAACATAGAGAATGGACTTGATGACACGGGAAAGGGGAAGAGTAAGCTGGGACGAAGGGAGAGAGTGGCAAGGACATATATACACTACCAAATGTAAGACAGATAGCTAGTGGGAAGCAGCCGCATAGCACAGGGAGATCAGCTCAGTGCTTTCTGTCCACCTAGAGGGGTGGGATAGGGAGGGTGGGAGGGAGACGCAAGAGGGAGAGGATATGGGGATATATGTATACATATAGCTGATTCACTTTGTTATACAGCAGCAACTAACACACTATTTTAAAGCAATTATACTCCAATAAAGATGTTTAAAAAAATACCCCAACAAATCAGAGAATCTACTGTATCCTATCCCAGGTACAACTCCCTAGATGGCCCTGCCTAGCAGCCTTCTTTTGTTTGGAGCTGTAAATAACAAAGAGTTCTGCCTTCCATCTATCCAAATGCTGTGTCCTCTAACCAAAAGAAACCTTAAATCTTACAAAAAATACCCCTGGGCCATCTCATCAGCCAGACTTAGCTGTATCTAGATCTGACCCATGCTTACCAGAACTAAGGGAACCCATGTAAAACTACACGAAAAAGCCTCCCTTTGTAACCATGCCACTCACCAGGTTTTCTTAGATGAGGTTTTACTTTAGCCTGACAGCCTAAAATGTAATCTCCTTCCAGAACCTCAAGTGTGGGAAAGTAAGAGTTTCCTGGCTTGGAATATCTGGATGGTTCTAAACACCTCCTATTATCTGACTGGAGCTTGGCTCCAGGCCTGTGGAGTGGTCGGGGGCAGTATGGGAAGTAAAGGGGGCAGGTAGGAAAAACAAACAATCAAAAACCCTGGCATCTGCCTCTTCTTTCCTTGATGTCTGTTTTTCTCTCTTGTCTAACTGATATTCCTACTGTCCCCCCAAAAGTGGGAAGCTTACTTTGGTTCTCACTTAATTGGGGGATTATTCACAAAAATGTGTACTTAGGAATCTCATGGATGTGATATCGTCGTTGTTTGAAGAGATCTGTTTGAAGCTTGAACTGGTCAAAGAGGGCTAACTTGAAGTAGGTGTTGTGTTAATAATGGCAAACTTTTAGTGTGTATTCTTTTGAGCAGTCTCATGATACCACAAGAACATCTGTTGTACTGAAGAATCACCCTGATTCATATTCATATCAATAAGGCAATTAATTTTAAAGCTTTGATCAAAACTTGTGTTTTTCTATCTTAAAGCTCATGTCTTTTGGCTGAGCAGGTAAATGTTAAAGGAACTCAAAAAGAATATTGAGGGAGGCAGATAAAACAGCCAAAATAACAGGGTGACCAGTGAACAAGGAATATCTCAAGACAGATAATTTTCAAACAAATTTGATTGGCTTGAAGTCCACCTCCTGTCTTTTCTCTAGACAAGTTGTTAATAAGCAATTAAAAACAAAACCAAATTCAAACTATCCAGTAAGTCCCCAATACAGATAAAATAAACGTTTAAGTAGCTGGAATCTGATTCCTCTTTCTACTGGAAAATAAAAAGCAGGTTTATTAAAGTATTAGCAAATCATAACAAGTGTTAGCACCGAGTTCTCAAAAATATCCATTCAAGACTTTGGATTTTGGTATAATTAATCTCCTGTATCCTCCATTCCAAATATTAAACCCATTGTGAACTTAGTTTAAAACTTTAAAACATATCACAGGATAATTCTTAATAGATTCCTGGAAACAAGTTGAATTTGTCCACTTATGTATATAAAATATGTCACAGTGAAAATAACCACCTAAGAAATCATGTTTATCTCTGAAATCTGTGGTTGCATCACAGGTTTATATGACAATCTAAATCTCTTGTAAGTCATGTAGGATTTTGTCGAAATGCATTTCCAGAGGAGATGCTTACATAACCACATGTTCGTTGTAAATTTGCAATGAAAAAATTTCACATGGCAGTCAATAAAGATCAATTTTAAAAGTTTAACTTTTAAATATTTCTTAATTCTGAGTAAAAATGAAAATGTAAGATTAGTGAATAGACCAAATTTATCTGCAGCATCTCACTGAAAGAGTCCTTTTGCTTGTAACTTGAATTCACTGGTCTTCTACAAATTGGATAGTGATTATATTATAAACTTCTCCACGAACAGAGAATTATTTCTAATCAAAGCATTTGCAAATATTTATAACTAGTAGCTCTGATTGGAAAACAAGGTTGTAGATCTTAAAGTGCAATCTGTAGAATTCTGATTAAATTGAGAGAAAAATCTCATAACACATAATAGTCTTGTTTGTGGAGTCTCCGGATATTTATTTTGGCTTGAATTCTTTTTAGCCTAACTAAATGTGGCTACAAGGATGGAAGACTTAACTACAATATTATATGTTTACTGTACTATTCTTTAGCGCAATCTGTAAGAAGGGAAGTATCTTCCTTTTAACCAACTATTTCTTGCAGGATTTATTTTTGCCTTTGAATAAAGAATGAGTTACAGAAAACTTGGCCAATGGTATCTCATATCTGAGCTATATTGTACTCCCATTATTAAAAACAATAGCACCAATTTACTGCCTTTGATTTACAAAGCACATAAACAAATGTTGCCTCATTTACTTTCAAGGCAGACAATGAGATAGTCTGAGCAGTCCTCATTATTGTCATTTTTATGAAAGAGTAATCTGAGATTAAGGTGAGATTAAGATGTGCCAAAGGTCACAAACCTCATCTGTGATAGAACCAAGAATATAAGTTTGGAAAACTCTATAATTTTTCACTTTTTGTCTGTTCTGCCACCTTGCCTTCAGACACCCTCTGTGGCATTATATTCATAATGAACATACTTGTGTTTGTGTATCTGTCTCTTTCTCTCCTCTCAATCTCTCTCATATATGTGTGTGTATGTGTGTGTGTGTGTGTGTGTGTGTGTGTATACTAATGCTTAATGTATTTGGAAAAATATGACTAAATATTGCACCAGATATTATATACATATATATACATACATATTTATATTTTTTGCTCATGTTTGGACAAAACATAAGAAAATATTTAATAATCCTTCATTTGTAATTCCCTAGGATTACGTTATTAAATGGTGATAGAACTCACAGAGGTCTAGAGAGGTTAGGTGAGTCCTTCAAGGTCCATTTCTGTAGCAACATTACTGCTGGAAGCATGATTTCTCTATCCCCATCTGATGTTCTGTATTTTGTTCATTTCTAATTTTCAAATGTCACTAAGAACTGTGATTAGGTTCATTATTTTTCTTTAAATCTTTAATTGCTTATGGCTTTTCAAGCTGTATGGCATGAATTAATGTATTCATTTTATACAATCACGTTGACAAAGGTAGATAGCATAAAATGTCTCCATTTCAGTGTAAAATATATAGGTGCAGCATGGTAATGTCAGCTGTAAACAATAGTCCTCTTGGGAAAGAACTGAGGGCTCTTTTAGTTATTATCACAATGATCTCTGAAGTGAGTTTTGCTAGCAAGTCATTGTTATAATTATACCATGTACATAAAAGTCAACCCCCAAATTTGTAGGGTTTTTTTTTTTTTTTTTTTGCGGTATGCGGCCTCTCACTGTTGTGGCCTCTCCCGTTGCGGGGCACAGGCTCCGGACGCACAGGCCCAGCGGCCATGGCTCACGGGCTCAGTTGCTCCGCGGCATGTGGGATCCTCCCGGACCAGGGCACGAACCCGTGTCTCCTGCATCGGCAGGCGGATTCTCAACCACTGCGCCACCAGGGAAGCCCTGTAGGGTTTATTAATCGTCATTAATATTTGTGTTGGCTGGGGCTTCAGTGATCTGCGCTGATCTCAACTGGGCAGCTGCTCTTGTCACTGATGATTAACGGGCAAAACTGAGTAGGTCTGTTCCAGGTTCTTCCCATTGTCTTTCTACCAGCTGTCTACCAAAGGGGGTTCCTCTTATGGTGGTGGCAGAGGTGAGAGAGAACAAGCCTGACTACACAAGCATACTTCAAGCCTCCACAAGCTTCACATCTCTTAAACCCATTGGACAAAGATGTCGTATGGCCAGGCCCATAGTCAAGGGGTTGAGATCCCTTGTCAGTAGATACCTTACTGACAATGGCAGGTCCCTTCACAGTTACGTGGCAATGTAAGGATATACAGTATTGCATCCAAAGGCATGTATATCCAAAGGAATGGATGCGTAATACTATTACCAAGGAGGGAGTGAAGAGTTGGAACATTAATCCATTCTACCATTTACATGAAGGAGGTCTGAGTTCAGGTATAAATCCCTCAGTGTATATCACTGAATTTTTCTCCCATACTCTGAGAGCTGTTTTTCTCCTAAGCAAAAGAAAAGTCAAGTGTACTATTAGATCTTTCAATTCTTACTTGAAGTGAACTCAGCTTAACAAATAACTCCTAGATTCATGATTTCAACAGAGCTCCTGGGTTTGCCTACTCTGGTCAGAGGATGCACTGGTCCCATACTGGAACTGTAGTTATCTCACAATATCTTCTTGTTGGCAAAATTTGTTTTTTTGCCATGCAAATTTTGTAGGCTGCTTCTTCAAACCTTCAAGAAATATATCTATAAATGTCCACTACAGTGCTCCGTGCCAGCCTCTTTGGAAGGCAGAATACTCGCTTCGGCACTTGTAGAAGAAAAATTGCACAGGACCAGTTAAATGGGCAAGGAGGACTGTATTTAAGATTGTTGAAATAAGGGGGAGGGATTGAACTCAACTCTGCTGAAACAAAAGGCTGGAGAGATTTTAAGTCCTGGAGTGAGTCAGTGGAAAAGTACTGGAGGATGTTAAGTGGGGAGGATGGTCAAAATGATTAAACTCTGTGTTTGCTAATTGTCACTTAGAGAAGTCAAGCTCCCACATTCCCACAGAGACTGGGAGACAGGGGTGCTATCACCTTTAATAATTATGTTCAAAGAAATGGATTCCAGGTCCTAGAGAAAGATATTCCCGTGTTGTAAAACTGGTAAGAGGCTGTGAGAAGATTCACATCTCAAAGGGGCAGAGAAAGAATGTGCAATTCCAAGTTTCCTAAGATAAATGCTCTAAGAAAAGGGAGATCAAGTGCCTAGAGATATAAAGAAAACTGTCTAAAATTTAGTCAAGCTGATTTAGACCTTTAGGCCTTTTGCTCACACTCAAGTTTGGCAAAAAAGAGAAAGAAGGCTAACAAACTGAAGCAGAATATGACAATTCAGAGGCTCAAGACTTCAGTATTTTCACTGACTGTACATTTGTGGAGAATATATATTGCTTTTTAGTTATCTAAATAAATATAAAGGTATTTTGATTAAATCAGACTGTTGGTTCAATAATTTAAAAATTTATTCCTACATACAAACAAGTTGCCTAAAAAAATTAATAAAAGCACACATTTCAATTCTTGGGGAGTTCAAAAATATCATCATTTATCTCCATATCTGAGTTCTGAACGACCTGTAAGAAATAAGCCAAATTACTTTTCAAGGCAAGTTAGACCTTGGGAAATCTTGGGTTATATCTGTAGGAATCTGGGCTTCCTAATGCTAAGCCCTAGACCTAGGAAGACTTACCTACTCAGTCTTGTAAGGACTCTGCACCACAGGGGCAGAGATGGCCCAGTAAGACTGATGGCATGGGAGAGCAGAGGAGAACATATGCCTTCCCTGCCAAGAGTAGAAAAGAAAAGGCAAGGCTGGTACTCCTTCAAAACCAGGCAATCAGATGAAGTCAAGTCTCCCCTGGAGAGATGGAAGTGAGGAGATTGAGAGGACCTGGAAGACTAAGCAAGGGGAATTCACTCCGAGGGGAGGGAACCATCATAGGAAGAAAAGAAATGCTCAGTGCCCTTAGCTGACCCACAACCATACATTAATGGATCTTTATTTGTGAACTTTATGTAATTGGAGTGGTTTATATGCCACTCATAGTCCTGATATATTACCCCATGTGTACACATACATACATTCTGGGAGAAAGAACGTCTTTGAAAATATATGTGTACACCTGAAACTAATATAAGGTTGTAAATCAACTATACTTCAATAAAAATAACAATTTTTTTAAAAAAAGTATATGTGGAGTGTATTTCATTAGTTGTCCCCTATTATGTAATATTCCTCTGCAAGGGAGGAATTAGGCTTGATTTTAACCTAAGAAATTCCTAACTGGGAAGACAAATCTGATGAAAAAATACACTGAGTTCAAAGCTAAAGATATAATTCCATTCATTTACTATTTTTGTTTGCTGTTTCATAACTATCTGCTCTTATTCCCTTGAATAATTTAGGATAGACAGGGCTGCTGGTTAAAATATGTGATTACTAAATGAGAATAAGTATTGATATGTCCTTCTCAGGTAAATTAAAAATAAATAAGCTGGGATTTTCTCAGACCATCAACAGAAATGCTGGTACATGGTGAAAAATACCTTAAAGTGATTTATGGTTCTAATTTAGATCTCGTAACACTTCAGTGAAATAGAAATGAAAAAAAACTGATTTTCTCTCAGATACATGATATTTCTTAAGTAGTGAGTAAGACAGTCACACAGTAATTTTTAGGACCAAAGTCGGGACACCAGGAAAATCTGTCCCATGTGTAAAATTTTCAAGGAGAAGGAAATAAAAGTTGAGTAGACTTTCAGGCAGAGTCAAGAGCAATTTGATACATAGCCCATCATTAGTTTAACAATAATAGAAAAAATGAATTCCCAAAGATATCAGAAAGAGTGTTGTCTATATGGGATTTGTGCAGTTGATGTGAAAACAGAGGTCTCAGGGTGGATAAGGAAGCACTGCTGGAAAATCACATGGTGCATAACAATATATGCAGAGCATTACAAGAGATGGAGCTTGGAGTTTTTAAATAGTATTTCTAAAGGTACATATTGATATAATAATGGATATCTGGATGTATAACATGTCCGTATTTATTTAAGAAACTACATCTAAGTCTACACTCAGCGTTATTATCTATATATCTATACCTGTGCACATATATAAGTATATTTGCTAACTTGAAAGTTATTTACTAAGGGTTTTTTTATACTTTCATTTTAAGTAGTATTTTTTTTTTAATTTTCAGAGGAAGATCTTTATTATGAATGAAACACTGTGATCAAAAAGGTACAAAATATTTAGATGATGAAGAGCCATTTAATGAACCCAAGAAATTGGGTGCAAACCAAACGTAGAGAGGGAATGTTCTTGAATTTTGAAGGAGTATTATTTCCAAATTTTGTTAGAAAGCATTTTGTTTTCTTTTAAGTAGCATTTTTAAATGGCTTTGCTCATAGATATAAACTGAGCACATTCGTGAAGCATTTTAAAAACTCACATAATGTTCTGCATCTGGGTGAGGAAAATTATTACCTCCAAATTGCTTATATTTTATTTTTTCAAAGAGGAAACATGGATTTATGTAACTCCATAGTTGTTTCTATTGTTCAAGTAATTAATATTATCTTGAAGACGGTACTCAGAAAAAATCATGTGTTAAAATCACCTGGTTCATTTCATGATATCTATATTCACTTTTAAAATTTTAGTTTGATATGAAATATTGGGAAACTCATGCTGGCAGAGTTTAAGTGTGGTATTTTAATTGTAAACACATTGCATGATTAGTCTGCACAGTGAGTCTTGCACCCCAAGATACAGATGTCTTCTGGCTGGACCTCCTGGGCAATTGGCATTCTGACCATTTGTGCTGCTTGCTGTTAATGAGAAGGGCTCTTGTGGAGTTGTATATCTTCCATTAATCAGTATAAGACAACTGAACAAACCATGCTCAAGTTTTCTATTCTTCAGCATTTTATAAAAATAAGAAGAAAATATCACTTTCTTATACAGAATTTATTTTTTGGAGTTAAATATGTACAATGGAGTTAAGAAAGAACAAACTAAAAAGTCACTGGCATGTGGCTCATTAGTGATATAAAATCAGATGTTTCAAAAGCTCAATTTCATGTTGTACAGAAGATGTCTTCTTAATAAAGAACAATGTTAGCTAACCCAGCTGGAAAGTACATTGTAGAGGATATCTGGTTACTTTTCAGTTACTATTGACTCATTTGTTATCTGGAACTTTGAATCTTGCTTTCCCACCTAGATGTTTAAAAGGCATTTTTGATGATTCAAGAAAAAAAACCTGTAACTGTTAGAACAAGAGGAGGAAATTTTCACTGTTATGTTGTGGTGGTTGACCACATATAATAATAATCCCTTAAGATTGTTTGTCTCTTTGTAGTTTTAAAGTATTTACATATATATATGTATATATACAAAGATATATATATATATACACACACATATATAATACACATGTATATACTTCTAATTTAAAACATATCTACTTATGTAATTTAATTTGAATTATTATACAGCATAATCAAAAAACCAATCCAATAAGATAGGCAATGTTTGCATTATTAGTGATACCAGACCAAAGTTGAAGTGATTTACATAAGGATACAAAAGTCATCATTAATATCCTTAGACTGGAAGACAATATTGTGAAAATGACTATACCACCCCAAACAATCTACAGATTCAATGTAATCCCTATTAAATTAACAATGGCATTTTTTTACAGAACTAGAACAAAAAAATCTTAAAATTTATATAGAGACACAAAAGACCCCGAATAGCCAAAAGAATCTTGAGAAAAAATATATGGAGCTGGAGGAATCAGACTTCCTGACTTCAGACTACACTACAAAGCTACAGTAATAAAGACAATATGGTACTGGCACAAAAACTGAAATAGAGATCAATGGAACAGGATAGAAAGCCCAGAGATAAACCCATGCACATATGGTCAACTAATCTATGACAAAGGAGGCAAGGATATACAATGGAGAAAAGACAGTCTCTTTAATAAGTGGTGCTGGGAAAACTGGATAGCTACATGCAAAAGAATGAAATTAGAACACTCCCTAACACCACACAAAAAATAAACCTAGATGGACCTAGAGACTGGTTGGACCTAGAGACTGTCATACAGAGTGAAGTAAGTCAGAAAGAGAAAAACAAATATAATATATTAATGCATATACGTGGAATCTAGAAAAGTGGTACAAATGAACTGGTTTGCAAGGCAGAAATAGAGACACAGATGTAGACAACAAACATATGGACACCAAGGGGGGAAAATGAGGGTGTGGGATGAATTGGGAGATTGAGATTGACACATGTACACTAATATGTATAAAATAGATAACTAATAAGAACCTGGTGTATAGCACAGGGAACTCTACTTCACTTTGCTGTACAGTAGAAACTAAGACAACATTGTAAAACAACTATACCCCCCAAAAATTAATTAAAAATATAAAAAATTAATAAAAACTTTAAAAAGTAATCATTAATAAAACTGATGCCATAATCTCAATCTTATGTCTCCCAGTCTTCTTTTCATTAATATGCTCTTGCCTTATTAACTGTTTAATTGTCCTTCATTAACCAGGAATTTATAAAGTATTCATATTGTATAATCCATTGCTTGTGGAATTATGAAACAAAATATGATTCTCACCTTTAAAGAAATCATCATTTATTTGGGGAAATTGATATGAAAAGTATATTAATATCTGGAATGATTGGTGTGAAAATAGAGAAATATATCAGTAAAAGTGATGGTTGAAGGGAGGAAATAATAAACTCTGCTAGGCTAGACTAATTTGCGGAAGAATGCGCCCATGTTTCCTTTGGGAAGTAAAGCACAAAGGACTTTCCACTCATTCAAGAATCAGCCTGGGCTTATGAAGCAGCCCAGGGTCTACAGAATCATCAGCAATTCTCTGACTGGCTGGACAACAGGAAGGGGCTGGTAATGAAGGGCCTTCTCTTTTTAGGAATTATTTAGAAAGCACTATACTCGGAGCATTTCAGAACTGGAGGAGATTATTGAGATCACAGAGTCCAATTTCCTAATTTTCCTCATGAAAACATCTAAGCTCCTAGAAAAAAAAAAAAATAACCTGCCTAAGACTAAACTAGTTAGAAGAGAGGCAAAACTGACCCACTGACAGGGATTGGCTTACCCTAGATGTAGAATCAGGCCTTTTTGAATCACATCTGAAAGCATATTTCTAAGGAAATGTGAAAAAATTAGATGAAGAAAACAATCTGTGTGAAATAGAAATTAAAAAAACAAAACAAGACAAAACCCTACTGATTTTGAATTCCTGACTCTTAGGGAAATAGCCAGCTATTCTACCTCTGGCTAAGTGGATTCTACTACACAGAGGACCAGTATATTAACATTTTTTGTATTTACACTAAAGAGATTGGTTAACAACTATTTAAAAGAATACACTTCACCCCACCTCGAAAAAAATTCAAAAATTAATTCATGACTTAAAACTATTCAATTGCTAATCATCTTCTAATACCTTCAAGGGCAGTTCAGTTGCTGGGAATTCTCAAGATGTCATTATTATCATTATGCTGAATTATTTACAAACTTGTATCAAAGCACCAGATTAAATTGCTTTGGTCTTATGTAAAATTCCTCTGATCTTTGGCAATCATTAATTATTTACAGCTTCCATAATTTTCCCCCTTTGCAGAAAAAAAAGTTTCTTAACTATAGCTAAAAGGCACTATTTTACTTTTACAGTAAAAACTGTCTCTGATATGAAAAAAGTTAAAATGAAAAACTATAGTCTCTAAGATTTAGAAGCATGATTTTCTATGTGAAAAGCAGATTATCTAAACAGTTTCTTGCCCTGAGAGAGATATTCATAATATTTACTGTAAAATATAAATATTAGGTTTCTTGCTTCGTGTGAACTATTTGTAGGTATAGTAAATATAATTCTTTTAAAATAAAACTAGGATAACAGCAACAGTTAATGTTTACATTTATTGAAACACATGTGAAGACTACTTCGAGAAAATGTTAGAAAATTAAATAAAAATTTCCCATATGACTGGAAAAAAAAATTCAACACATGATCTTGGACTGAAATTGGCTGTCGTTTCATACTGTGGCTTTAAACAGAAAAAGTCTCTGTTTAATATGGATGTTTTCCTAAAACCTGGGGTTGAGTAAGTTTGGACAAGAAAAATTGATGCTGAATGTTCTGGTTTACATATTGATCTGTAGCAACCAATTCGTCTTTAACTGAGAACTGTCTACTATTACCCTGACAGCCTTAAGCAACAACTTAGATAAATAATAATGTATTTTTTTTGTATGTGTGATTCATTGTTGTTGCTAAAGACTTACAGATAGTCTCTAAGAGATTAAACTTTTTTTAAAGAATTAAATGAAAATGTTTATGACAATTACAATTCAGAATCTTTTACTTAAACGGAAAACCAGATTTCTAAGGATATAATTGGTCCCAGAAATTAAAATATTGTTAATATCTGATTACTTTGTAATACATATGATTTTTAGACCACCAGGACACTATTTACAAGTATAATTTATTAAAAATTAACTAAAACTGACCTTTGAATATTTGGCAAAATCTTGCGGTTGTTCAGTAGGGATAATTAACAAAAAGAAGGAATAAACTATGAATCAAAGGTCTAAAATATTCAGAGTTGTGTGAAATGAGAGTTGTGCTATAGTATTTTCTATTCTATACTTCCTCCCTGCCTGGGTATGAGAATAACATGGTGGAAATAGCACTCAGGTGAAAAGAACGAAATTTAAGTCCAGCTTTGTCCATAATTAGTAATTTGACTTTGAGCAATTGAATTGAACTCTCTGAGTACATTTCTTCATCTTTAACTTGGAGAATAATACTAATAATAGTTAATATCCCATGGAAAGAATACTATTATTAGCTTCATTATAAAGACGAATAAACTGAGGCACAAAAGAAATGCCGATATTGGTTTCCTACTAAGCAGAGCATGTATCCTTAGTAAGAAGTACTGACACCCTGGCTGACCTGATAACTTTCACTTGGCTGTCGATTATATATTTTAAGGGCTTGGTCAACTGCAAAGCTTTTGGTGAACTGAAAAGCACATTCCTAATGTTTCATGGGTAATTTTATTATTTTTCCAAATGGAAGATGAGATCATTTTGTTCATAAAATATGTATTTTGGGGGGATAAAATGAGTACTCTCTAGCCAACTGTAGTGTGTCAGTGTAATTTCCTGGTTTTGCTATGTAAGATGTTATTAGGAGAAACTGGATGAAGGGTGGACGGAACTTCTCTTTACTGCTTTATGTAATTTCTTGTGAATTTATAATTATTTCAAAATAAAAAGTTTAAGAAAAAATCGATTTTCCAGACTGTTTTTATAGGAAAGTACACAAAATATTCCATCGATGTAAAAGAAGAAAATATTAGAACCTCTGTTTCTTTTTCTTTACCCATTCTAATCTTCTGTTTTTGTGTTTATTTTATAATTTACATAATGTATTGCAGAAATACATACAAATTTAGAAGTTAAAATATAACTGGGCATTCTTGATCAAAACTACCATTTTCTCTTTACTATTATGCATCTGCTATGAAAAAGTTTAAAGACTTCTGATTAAGGTAATACTAGAAAAACAGATACTTTGGGGCCAAACTGGGGTTATAATTCAGGCTCTCCCATTTATCAACTAAATAATTCAAGACAGGGTTCTCAATCTGAGTCTCAATTTCCTCATTTAGTAAAAAACACTAATAAGAATAGTACTACTTTTTGTGATGTTCATGTGAGGAGACTTGAGTTTTGTGCTCAGCATATAAAACCCTGGTAAATATTAGCTTGCTTTTCCCTCCCCTTGAGAAAATTACGACTTCTGCATACTTATTTGTGATCTCTCTCCACTCATTATAAGGAGTGGTTGGAGAATCTAGAGGTAACTAGAGAGTACTGTATCTATACAGTATCTTTAAAATTAATCAAAATTCCCAAATATCACGGAATTCCTGCTTTGGGCAAATCACTGTTCTCAGCCTGAGTTGCAATATCATCGAGTGGTCCTGAGCAAATATTTTTCTCCCAAACGGAAGACAATTCTATTGAGTGGGAAAAATAAAAACGCACTAAAAACAGACTTGCCAAGTTTTCTGAAGTGTTGTTTTGTTTGTTTGTTTTTTAGTTTCCCAATCTTATTTTATCTCAGAATGTCTGGAACTGACTGAGTAGCATGTTAAATTCTAAAAGAATTGAGCTTTGTAATGTAAATTGTGTTTATATAATGATGAATGTGCTGACTTAAGAACTGACAGATTACTCTTCCAGGCAGATGAAGGCAAAACTAGTGAATGCAATATTTTCAAAATATTGATTTCAATACTTCTGTCTCTCTCTTATTTGCCCTAATAACTGACAATGTTTAATTGCACTTGTGGAGTTAGGTACCAAATTCTTTTTTGATGAAAACTTTTCAGTGAAGGTAGAGCTTTGTTGGAGAGGGAGATAGACTTTTTCAATGTTGATGTTCTCATAATCAGTTACATGTGTTCATGTGCATTTCCCAGCTAACCTTAGAGTTAGTTTGGGGCCATATAAGTACTTCTGACCAATGAAGAGTAGAGAAGGGATGTGTGTTACTTCTGGGATGAGTCAATTAAGAGCTACTGTGCTTCCTGTACCAGGCTCTTCTTCAGTTGAGGAGGCCACGGGTTTCAGAAGTCATGGCTATAAGCAGGAGGAGGACCAGCTGCCCATATCAGACTTCATCTCAGGAGAGAAGCTGAGCCACTGAGATTTCAGAGTCTAATTATTGTGGCAGCTAGCTACCCTGATTTGAACAGTGGCTTGGCTGTTGTAAAATTTATTTTTTTCAAGAAGTTAGCAAATTTGATGAACCATTTAAAGACTGATTTTAAGTTCCTTTTAAAGACTGTAGTTTTGTCTTTTGTTAAGACAAATATATATTTTTGAGTAAAATGTAATGTAAGGTGGAATTTAAAAAACATATTTTGAATTATCAGTAAAGATGGTGTGACTCAAAACTTAATCTCTAAGTGCTCAGGGATTTGCTAAAATTCTCTACAATGCCCAAACTGAGAACAGATCATCACAGCAAAGAGGAATTCTACATACATATGTTATTTTCCACTTAAGATGAATTATCTTCTCCAAATAAATACAGATCTACAGGTGCTCGGTGACAAGTTTTATTTTTTGAATAATGAGTAAATGAAAAAGTCATCTTCACTTGCAGATATGATGTTATTAGTTTTTTGATAATGTCACCAAAGCTGTGTAAAATAATTTTATTAAAAAAATGTTTTCTGATAGGTATTGGAGTAAAATATAATACTTGGAGATAAAATATAATCACTTTATTATGAAAAATGCTGCTTCTAGTTACAAACAACAAAAATCCATCCTCATCCCCAAAAAACCAACTCCAGGAAGTAAATTTTAAGCTCAAAGACATGGGTAAAAATTGTTTCTCTAGACAACTAAGCTAAATATTATTTTTCTCTATAGAAATATGTAGTATATCTTTGGAGTTCATAAATCTGAGACTCATCAGGAAACTAAATGGATAACGTGTCTCTACAAAAAATTCTCAGTATATAAAGCCAATTGCTGTGAATGATAGCTAATGAAATACCATTTAATTCCTTTGTAGTTCAATTTGGCTTCAAAAAGAGGTGAAAAAGTTCTTGTCCAAAGGAAAAGTTCAGAAAGGTCTCTAGAAAATCATTTGGATTTAGATGCATTCTCTTTACCAAATCTGCCTAGCTCCCAAAGGTAAACATTCTGAGACTTTCGTAAATAGCCAAGGAACCGCTGATGCTCCAAAGCAATCAGAACCTCAGCTATGCAACTGATTCTAAATAAGGCAGATTTTCACAGAGAACAGAGAAATAACAATTAATATCAGTATACAGGTTTTGAAAGCATAGCTTCTGTACATTTGAATGGTAAAGGCTGGCCCATTTACTTTATTACCTACTTAGTTTCTGAAATGGTAAAAATAAACAAGCAATACATATTGAGATTGAAAAAAGTAAGGTATGTCCCCCTTTTTCATCCTGAAGCAAATTGAGCTGAAAGGAATAGTGTGGAAAGTGATGTTTCGGAATGTACCTCTGTTTAAGTTTTATTTTTAATATTAGATTATGCAACATTAAAATTTACAATAGAGCAGCAAATAACTTGAATGTTTAGTCTTGCAATATTTCACCTATAAGTCTCAATTTCCAGGAACAGAAAGTAACACTGACTCACTTAAGCAAAAGAAACCTATTATAAGGATATTGGTGCCTCAAAAACCAGTTGAATTCCAAGCTAAGAAATGGTCAAAATATAATGGACATCTGGAAGCTTAGTCAGCATGAACCACAAGAATGAGTTTATAGAACAAATAACTTGGTGAGAACCCTGTGTCTGTAAAGACTTACCTCAGCCTGAAAGGGAATTATTTATTTTGCCTTTGCCTCACCGCCCTAATTTTGGTAAACGCCGTTCAGCTGGCCTAAATTGTGGCATATTCTGTCCTCTGGACAACTAATATTCTGATTGGTTTGGAGTGTGTGAGCATGTGTGCATATGTGTGTGTCTATGGGGCAGGGTGGGGGGTGGAGAGAAAACTGTCCAACACATTCCACCCCTTTGATTTCCCAACATTTTAATAAACCCTTCTACAAATATACACTTTCAAAAGGGACCCTGTTTAATATAATGCAAAAATAATCACATTAAGAGCTAAAGTCACACTTGTATCATCCATTTCCACATTATTCTTCAAGTCCAGATAGCCATTCCTAGAGCAGTGATATCTTGTGTATATAGTATTATTTTGAAATAAATTGGATATGCATCTTCCTACCTTAGCCAACAAGAAAATACACACCTAATTTTAGACATATGGAATAAGCTTATCGATGCCAGAGAGAAGTCTTTAAAAATAGATGACTATCCCTCCCATTTCTTACAGAGATACATTTTAGCAAAATGAATATTGCTGCATTGGGAGGCATTCCCAAATTTTTAAACATCATTTTGAATAAGACCTCTCTATTCATGTATTGGATAGTTCATTTTTCAACCTAAATTTCATGCTATAACAGTATTATTTTATTAACTGAGCACTTGACTCTTAATACCTTTCCTGTGACCATCAATTCTTAAGTTAAATAGAATATTCAGTTATTGATCAAGTAACTTTTCTAGCACCTAAGAAAAACTGACACTTTTCTTAGAATAATGTTGGGTTAATCAATAAGTAACATGTGAGTTGACATGAGATAGCCTGTCTTAGCAAGGATTTAACAATGGGTTCCATCCCTGATATTATTCTATTTTCACTCTATGGGTACTGGGCAAGTTCCTTAAAAATAATTGGCTTCAACTACCATTTTTATGTTGATGTCTTCTAATTCCATAATCAAATTCATATCTTTTTTCTTGGTCTTGAAATAATTTATATTCACAACAGTGTCCTGTTCATTTTCCAGGCTCTTTTAAAGTCAATCAATCAAAAACAGAATTCATCCACTTTCTAAATCTGCAGTTTTTCCTGATGTATTTTTATATTGGTGAGTAGAATTATTATTGAACAAGACACATTTATCAGAAATTTAGAAATTAGCTAAGATTCCTCATGTTTTCTTATTCAATCTATATCTAATTTATCAAATATAATTGACTTTAACTCTTAAATATTTTTCAAATCCCTCCTGTCTTTTTCAATCATGTTGTCATTAACTTAATTCAATACTAAATATTTTCACCTTATATTAAGAAATCATATTTAACTGTTAGATTCCATTTTTCATACTGTAAATCCATTCTCCATTTTTTGCTACAGTAAATTTTTAGTAAGTCATTGAAAGAGGTTATGATTTTTTTCTGGCTTCAAACCCTTCAGGGGTCCTCATTGCATTAAGGACAAGTTTAGAACTTTTGGGGAAAACCATATAAAAATCTTTATAAAATAGCCCCTGCCTAACATTCTAGCTTCCTCTCCTATCATCACTATATATGTACCTTCTTCTTCCTTTAATTATAACAATTTTAGATCTTATGATATGTCCTGTTCTATTACCTTTGATGTATTTGCTCATTATCTTTTCTCTGTCTAAAATCACACGAATAACTTTCTTTTCCTTCAAGGTAAGGAGTACCTGCATCCTTTGGAAATTGACAGGCTGTGATCTGTACTCCCCCTGTATCTATTTCTTCTGTCTCTTACACTGGTTGTTGAGTTCCATGAATCTGATCAACTGAATGTCATCAGGATTAATCACAGCATATGAATGAACTCTGATAACAGAATAACACCAGCCTCAAAACAGTAATACTAATAAACATTTATTGTATTCCCACGAACTAAACACTAGGCTTATTGATTTGCGTATCATGTCATTTATCCTCACGAGAATATTTATAAACTGGTCATTGTTATTACTGGTGATGGTTCTGTTTGCCTTTATTTGTATTATCCAGCAGCATTTAGCACAGGTGACCACAACCTCCTTCTTTTAGCACTTTTTTCATTTGAATTCTAGACATCCCTGTTTGTTCATTCCATTTCTTCCTTACTGGAACATATTCTCTCTTCCTCTCTTGACTCCCTTGCGAATTTCTTCTTATACTGCTATACTTGTAGTATATGAGGGCTTGCTTAGCAAATATTTTCTCTAATTTTCAATCACTTCCTAAGTTATCTTATTCAGTCTGATGGATTTAGATTTATCTGAAATGCAGCTGATTCTATGTATTTATTTTAGCAGAGAACTTCCATGTTAACCTTAGACTTACAAATCCAGTAACCTACTCACACTCTTCACTTAGATATTATTCGACATGTCAAACAGCACGTGTCCAAAAAGGAACTATTCATTTCCAATCTACTTTTGTAGTCTTCTCCAACTCAATAAAATACAGCTCCATTTTTTCAGCTTACCTATCACAAAACTTGGCGTCATTTTTCATTACTCTCTCACCTGAACATCCTTATGCATCTGGAAATTTTGTGGTCAATAGCGTGTAAACACATTGAGAAATAGTTCACTGCTCACCACTCACCTCTGCCATTCATCTTGGAATGAGTCACCGTCACCACTTACTGAATTATTACAACAGTTTCTTATCACACCTTCTACTCTTGCTGCCCAAATCTGTACTCCACACAGCAAAAGTGATCCTTTTAAAATTTCAGCCAAATAAAGTCATTTCTCTGCCCAAATTCTTGATTTTACTCAAAGCAAGAGCTATGCACTTGCCAAGACCGACAAGGATTTACAAGAGCTGACCTACCCCTCTGCCACTCTGACTTCTTCACATTTTTTGTTCTCCTGCTCACTCATTTCTAGCCACATTGGCTAGATACTTGCTTCTTGACATTCTAAGCTACACCCTTTTCTACCTCATGACCTTTATATTTGATGTTCCCTCTGCCAAATATTTGCATGGTTTGCTGCCTCACTTACTTTAGGTCTCTACTCAAACACCCCCTTCTTGATACAGTCTTCCAACTACATAAAAAATTCAAAATCCTAAGCGCCTATTGCCGCCTTCATCCTTTCATTTGCTATCCGAGTTAGCCTAATTTCCATTTTCCCATAACAGTCAACACTCTGTAATTTATTATATAGCAGTTTATTGCCTGTTTAGCTCTGCCCGCACCACTACTACTACAACTTAAGATTTATGAGGTCCAATTTCTGTTCAATGTTCTGTCTGTTGAGTTAAGAACAGCATCTGACACCTTAAAACTGATGGTGGTGAGCACTTTTACAGCCCAATGAGAGCCAATCCATTCTTCTCCTGTCAGATGGGGGAATATTAGTTCTTTCGTTATATTCTGAAGTTAGGGGTAGACATAGCACATGCTTTGCCAAAAAAATGTGAGTAAAAATGCTGAATGTTACTTCTAGGTGGCTGCTTGTAATTGTTGACTCTTGAATCTTCAGCCTTCTTTTTCCTCCTTGTGTGAAGAGCTTGGAAGCTCATGTTCATATGGAGGTGCCAAAAGATTGAAGCAGCCTGGAATGCTGAGTGTACACATGGTGGACAGCTGTTCTGGAGAACTGCCCAAACGCAGAGTGGACTTTCAGAACAGGGAAGTAAACTTTGGTGTGCAGCCACTGAGTATTAGGGAGTTTATTACCACAGCATAAGCCACCCTGTCTTGACAGGTGTAATAATCAATAAATATGTATGGAATGAAGGAATAAATGATCCCTATTTTATAGAGTTGGAAGCAGAGTCACAGTGAAAGTATGTTACTAGCTTAGGGGTGTCAATGGTAACCTGGAGTCAAAGCTAGGCCACATACAACATTTAAAATGTGCAGCAATCATTTTAACCAAGAGAGAATAAACTGTGTATTTTATGGTTACTTGTAATATAAATCAGTGACAAACAGATCATAATCCAACAATTGACTTAAAGCAATGTTGACATAGACATACTATAGGAAAATTATCTGGCCTTTCCAAGATTTTTCTTTGTATTCTTAAGTTATTGGAAAGTAAATGTCTAAAACTTTATCTTAGTGCCCTAAAGAGTAGTGAAGTGTCATGAGGTTTACTTCAGTACTTATCACTCTGTCTTCACAGGTCAATGCAACACTTGTAAGATGGTGGTTCTTTGTTTTTATATATCTATTTTCTTGGTGGGATGTGTTGTTCATGATTGTTTCTCCTACAAGTTTAATAATTCTTACTTGAGATTAATTAAATAAGAAAATATATCTCTAACTACCTTAGCTTTTAGCTCCTGAAGCCAAGTTTAGTATGTAATTACAGAAAAGAAGGCTCTTGGTGGTGTTTATGTTTTGCTTAATTTTTTAAAACATGTTTATTGGAGTATAATTGCTTTACAATGGTGGGTTAGTTTCTGCTTTATAACAAAGTGAATCAGCTATACATATACATACATACCCGTATCTCCTCCCTCTTGCGTCTCCCTCCCACCCTCCCTATCACACCCCTCTAGGTGGTCACAATGCACCGAGCTGATCTCCTTGTGCTATGTGGCTACTTCCCACTAGCTACCTATTTTACATTTGGTAGTGTATATATGTCCATGCCACTCTCTCACTTCTTCCCAGCTTACCCTTCCCCCTCCGCATGTTCTCAAGTCCATTCTCTACATCTGCATCTTTATTCCTGTCCTGCCCCTAAGTTCTTAAGAACCATTTTTTTTTTAATTCCAGTAGACACTCACTCTCCCTCTCTCTCCCTCTCCCTCTCTCTCTCTCTCTCTCTCTGTCTCTGTCTCTGTCTCTGTCTCTGTCTCTGTCTCTTCCTGCTTTGTTACTTTAAAAATCCTTACCTGACTTTCTTTGGACCACATTCTATGTTGTCTTACAGGCCTATTTCAAAATGAATAGAATGTTCATTCCAAATGAATTGAAAATTCAGTAGAGCTTATCAATGAATTCAGTAAAGTTGCAGGAAATAAAATTAATACACAGAAATCTGTTTCATTTCTATACACTAACAATGAAAGATCAGAAAGAGAAATTAAAGAAATAATCCCATTTACCATCACATCAAAAAGAATAAAATACCCAGGAATAAACCTACCTAAGGAGACAAAAGACCTGTACTCTGAAAACTATAGGACGATTATGAAAGAAATCTAAGATGACACAAACTGATGGAAAGATACACCATGTCCTTGGGTTGGAAGGATCAATATTGTCAAAATGACTGTACTACCCAAGGCAATCTACAGATTCAATGCAATCCCTATCAAATTACCAATGGCATTTTTCACAGAATTAGAACAAAAAATTTTACAAATTGTATGGAAACACAGAAGATGCCGAATAGCTACAGCAATCTTGAGAAAGAAAAATGGAGCTGGAGGAACCAGGCTCCCTGACATCAGACTATACTACCAAGCTACAGTCATCAAAACAGTATGGTACTGACACAAAAACAGAAATATGGATCAATGGAACAGGATAGAAACCCCAGAAATAAAGCCACACACATGGTCAGTTAATCTATGACAAAGGAGGCAAGACTACACATTGGAGAAAAGACAGTCTCTTCAATAAATGGTGTGGGGAAACCTGACAGTTACATGTCAAAAAATGAAATTAGAAGATTCTTTAGCACCAAACACAAAAATAAACTCAAATTGAATTAAAGAGTTAAATGTAAGACTGGATAATATAAAACTCTTACAGAAAAACATAGGCAGAACCCTCTTTGAAACAAATTGCAGCAATATCTTCTTTTGAGCCATCTCCTAGAGTAATGGAAATAAAAAGAAAAATAAACAAATGAGACCTAATTAAACTCAAAAGCTTTCGCACAGCAAAGGAAACCATGAACAAAATGAAAAGGCAACTTACAGAATGGGAGAAAATATTTGCAAATGACACAACTAGCTAGGGATTAAACTCCAAAATTTACCAACAGCTCATGTGGCTCAATCAAAAAAAAAAACAAACAAATATCCCAATCAAAAAATGGATAGAACTGAATAGACATTTCTCCAAAGAACATACAGATGGCCAAAAAGCACATAAAAAGATGCTTAACACCACTAATTATTAGAGGAATGCAAATCAAAATGACAATGAGGTATCACTTCACACTGGTCAGAATGGCCAACATCAAAAAATCTTAGAACAATAAATACTGGAGAGGGTGTGGAGAAAGGGAACACTCCTACACTGTTGGTTGGGAATGTAAATTGGTGCAGCCACTATGCAGGACAGTATGGAGGTTCCTTAAAAAAATAAAAATAGAGCTACCATATGATCCAGCAATCCCACTCCTGGGCATGTATCTGGAGAAGAACATGATTCAAAAGGGTACATGCACCTCAGTGTTCACTGAAGTGCTGTTTACAATAGCCAAGACATGGAAGCAACCTAAATGTCCATCAACAGATGAATGAATAAAGAAGATGTGGTACATATATACAATGAATATTACTCAGCCATTAAAAAGAATGAAATAATACCATCCATAACAACATGGATGGACCTGGAGATTATCATACTAAGTCAAGTAAGTCCGATGGAGAAAGAAAAATATCATATGATATCACTCATATGCAGAATCTAATTTTAAGAAGTTATACAAATGGGACTTCCCTAGTGGGGCAGTGGTTAAGAATTCGCCTGCCAATGCAGGAGACATGGGTTTGAGCCCTGGTCCGGGAAGATCTCACATGCCATGGAACAACTAAGCTTGTGTGCCACAACTATTGAAGCCCACTCACCTAGAGCCCATGCTCCGCAGCAAGAGAAGCCACCAGAAGCCTGCATACCTCAACAAAGAGTAGCCCCCACTCACTGAAACTAGAGAAAACCTGTGCACAGAAACGAAGAACCAACACAGCCAAAGATAAATAAATTAATTAATTTAAAAAAAAAGAAATGGACAACTTCCTTTAAAAAAATTATACAAATGAACTTATTTACAAAACAGAAACAGACTCACAGACTCAGATAACAAACTTATGGATACCAGTGGGGAACAGGTGGGAGGGAGGGATAGATTGGGAGTTTGGGGCTGACATATACACACTACTATATTTAAAACAGATAACCAACAAGGATTATTCTATACCACAGGGAGCTCCACTCAATATTCTGTAATAACCTTAATGGAAAAAGAACTTGAAAAAGAATAGATACAGGGACTTCCATGGTTGGTGGTCCAGTGGTTAAGACCCCGTGCTTCCACTGCAGGGTGCACAGGTTCAATCCCTGGTTGGGGAACTAAGATCCCACATGCTGTGTGGCGTGGTCAAAAAAAAAAAAAAAAAAAAAAGGGGATGTGTATATGTATAACTGAATCAATTTTATGTACAGCTGAAACTAACAGAACATTGTTAATCAACCATACTCCAATACAAAATAAAAGTAAAAAAGAGAAAAGAAAAATGTTCATTTAAGTAAGTTTTTGTTGTGGACAAACTGGATGATGGAAAAATTCAAGTAATCAACATAGGAATAATTTTTTTCTTTATAAATTAAAACATGCTCATTTTGTAAACTTAGAATAAGTCAACAGAAGGAAAAGAAAAGTGAACTATATCTTATAACCCAAAGATAAAAACTGTCACAATTTAGTATTTCATTTTTACCTGCTATACATTTTAATGTTTTTAATTATATTTTAGTTACATCCTTTTATATGTGTGTAGAGAATTATTGGAAAACACAAAAAAGGGAAAAAAGAGCAATACTTTATATTATTAGGCTGTTCTATATTGCTCTACTCTATGGCATTTATAAAAGTTTTAAACTATTTCTTCCTATTATCTATCTCATTTTAACAGAGTTTGTTCCTTTGAAGAAGTATGGGGACTAGGATTTCATTGTAGACTTTTACAAATTAATTGCTATCAATCTGTCATTGTGCTTATTTTTAGCAACTTACAATTTTTTTTTTTTGCAGTACGCGGGCCTCTCACTGTTGTGGCCTCTCCCGCTGCGGAGCACAGGCTCTGGACATGCAGGCTCACTGGCTGTGGCCCATGGGCCCAGCCGCTCCGTGGCATGTGGGATCCTCCTGGACCGGGGCACGAACCCACGTCCCCTGCATCGGCAGGCGGACTTTCAACCACTGCGCCATCAGGGAAGACCACAAATTTTTTTTTACATTAAATTTTTTTTTAAATTGAAGTATAGTTGATTTACAATGTCGTGTTACTTTCTGGTATAAAGTAAAGTGATTCAGCAGCTTATGAGTTTATCAGCCCACTAAAGCTCAACATTATAAAATTTCTCTTAGCTAAGATTTTATTAAATCATTGACCATTTTATAATTAATTGTAAAATATTCTGTCTTAACATATAATTT
The DNA here is from genome assembly GCF_026419965.1 of Kogia breviceps. Lineage (NCBI taxonomy): Eukaryota > Metazoa > Chordata > Mammalia > Artiodactyla > Physeteridae > Kogia > Kogia breviceps. Next base: position 66,580,317 of record NC_081318.1, on the reverse strand, counting down.
TATAATAACACTAATCTCATAATAAACCTTCTATGTTCTATGAACTTGGTCTATTTATTCATTTATGTCTACAAAAAAACCCTTTATTTTCATACATGCAGAAGATGTACAGACATCGTTTTAGAGATTTGACTCAACATTTTCACATTAGGGAGTCAACAAAAAAAAATAACTTTCCATCTTCATCCAACCTTTGTTTTACTAATATATCTATTTTAAAATTTATCTAATAATCACCATCAGTCCTTTGCTAAAAATTCCCATTCATCTCCTTACTGAATGAACCATCTGGTAGATTCCTAGAAAATACTCAAACATACAATATTCCTTGAAATTTACATGTTCATCAGTGTGTGTGTGTGTGTGTGTGTGTAGATTTGATCATTTGGTGACAGTACGGCTGGACATAAAATCCTGACATGGCAGTTGCCTATCTTATAAATACTGTTTCACTCTTTTTTTGGATTCAGTGTTGCTGTAGAACTGCTTGACATCACATTGATTTTCTTTCCTTTGTTAGTGACTTAGTCTTTGTGCCTAGAGGCATTGGGGAATTTTTTTTTTTTTTTTTTTTGGAGCGTAATCTTACTGAGATATTTCTCAAGTTGTCTTGATCAATTTTCTCAAGTGTAAGGTATAACCTCCCTATATGTAAATTTCCTTATTCAGGAACATAAATTTTTTTATTCAGGAAAGAATAAATTTTACATTTTGGGCGTCATTTTGCTTATCTTTTCTCTTTTTACTTCTTTTCTACTTCTCTATTTTGGTTTCACTTTCTCAACTCTTCAGTTTGGTCTTCTACATCTCTTATGATCACCTACTCTCCTTTGGCTCATTATGTTCTATATTTTACAGTTTTATAGTTTCACATTTTCTGATTACTTGTACATCCCTTCTTTGCTTTTCATTTACAATTTTATTATTATATAATGGTATAACTATAATATATAACATTTATGCTATAATATATAATTTAATATTCTACTTGTATTGTGCTATATATATTATTATTTATAGAATATATTATATATAGTATATAAGTATAATGTTAATATAATGAATAGTTTCTTTCATATATTTTTTCATATGTGTAATTATTAGTCAATTCATTTTAATTAATGATGGAATAGAGAAGATAAATAACTTGCTTAAGAAATCATACATCAAGTAAGGAACAGAGCTAAAACTCAGATTTCAGCAGTATGATTTCAGAGTTTGCAATCTCAAATATTAAACAATATACCCATCTCTCTCTCACTCTCCCTCTTGCTCTCTCCTTCTCTCTGTGTCTCCCTTTCTCTCTCTCCTGTTGTCTGTTTTCACCATCTTGGAATGTTTCCATGATCCTGTAAAGAAGCTTGCTATACCTCTGGAAGATGGGAAATCATATGGAGGAGAACCAAGGTAGCCACACTAAGAGCCTTAGGAATCAACCAGGCATGTGTGTGGGGCTATCAAGGACAATCCAGCTCAAACTGACATTACAGCTGACCAAAACTGCATGACAGAGGTCGGCCAGAACCATGTGGTACACAGAGGAGGTAACCCAGATAGGTTTTATTCAAACTGCTAATCCACAGAATTATGACCATATACATTGTTATTAACTTAAGCCACTAAGTTTTCGTGTTGTCTGCTATGCAGCAAAAAATAACTGCTACAATACACACTTATATTTGCCTAAAGAAGAATGAGGGAAAGTGCACATGAAGTTTTATACTGGGTAATTAAAGGAAGAGGAAATTATTCCATCTATATATTAAAGAGGAAATAATTAATACATTTTGAAAAGTAGTACGTTAGGAGAGAATGCTTATTGGCCATTTTCACTCTTTCCTCTGTGTAGACGTGCTTAAATAGTGGGACCCTCCTTTTGCCACCTACTTACTCATTCTGCCCAGGGGAGGTATCTGGATGTTATTTGAAGAATAAATGGGTCTGTTTAGCAGATAATTTGCATTTCCATCTTTGAAGTCAGCTGACTTGAAGCAGGCCCTTTGCCAATCCGCACACCAGGGGCAGATTCTGCCCCTGGGAGGGGTAAGAGAGCAGAAGTGGGGAGACCAGCTCTTGCCTTGCTCCCAGGACTGTGATGGCGGTTTTGCCTAAGGCAGTAGTTCAGTATACAAAAGCTATGTTCTCCCAAAATAATAAAAATCGTGATTCTTTGGGCTCTCAATTGCAATATTGCTTTCTTTCTCAGTTAGTTCAGAAATACATGTTACTTTGTTATAAATAGACAATGTACAATAATGTTATAAAGTGAAAACTGTAGAGTTTGCAAATATATTTTATGATATGTTAATGCACTTATTATGAAAATTAGTAGTGCCCTCCTAGGCAAAATGATATGCTGTTTTGTTAAGTTGATTTTTACAATATACCTAGGTAGGTCTTCCTTAAATTCTCTTCTGACATTTTCAGTGCCCAGGACAAATATCTAAGCAGGTGATCCATTTACTCACATTCTTTAAATATATGAAGAAGTTAATATTTAGAAAGAAACAGTAGATGAAATAAGTGTTTGTTCAATGCAATTGTATTTTGGGCTCGCCTGGAAACCACAGAGAAAAGTGATCCAGAGTGACTTAAATGTAATTGATCTTTTACATTGGTCACATAACCCTTTGACTTTGGTTACTATATAAAGCTGCAGACTTTCCCAAAATATTTTTGTATCATCATGTTTCATTTATTTTAGAAAAGGATGCTGTTACCAGCCAAACTAAATGGAAATACTTGAGTTTACAGAAGCATTCTATACTGCGACCTTTAAATCACCTGGAAAAGAGCTCAAAGCACCTTTGACTACTTAATCAAATTATAAAACACTGAATTTCACTTCTTTCCCAGAAGGAAAAATATATGATAACTCTATTTGAAATAGCTAATTTCTCCAAAGACTTAGATGTAATATAGAACAAATTCTTTCCACCCACACATACATCTGTAATCTGTAAAAGGTGAATTAGCAGTTCAGCCAATGTCTTCCCTGTTGACACTGAAAGACTCAGTGTAACCACAACAGCAGTAACTGATTTTGGAAAATTTTCTCGTGTCTTTGAATAGGGTTACCAATTTAGAAAATAATGTAATCATCTATTATAATCAAGCCAGGTAGCTACTTAGCCTATCTTTAAATAAGCACTTCTAGAAAAATAAATGCTTTGGTATCAAATCAGAATTAGCGAACACCAATGGTGTGACCCTGCAATGACCAACTCCGAAGTATCAGACTCGAAGAGACTGAGTAACAAAATAGAGCAAGAGAGCAGCCATCTGGAAACCAGTGTGTCTCAGTGTATAGACTGAATCTACCAAGGCAGCAGAGGATATACCTGCAGGCTGAAAGATCACTATGGTGGTGTAGTGCAACACTTTGCAAAGTCTAGCACAAGCCCCTCATGTACTAACGTGTTCACAGTGAAATTTGGCTTAGGAAAGGAACAGGGCAAGTGCATTGACAGTATGTTGTTCACTCAGAGGCAAATATTCACTTAAGGTAATTAGCTTGAATAGTGAGATTTTAATCATTTCATTCTCAACATAAATATTTGACTAATCTATATGAAAGGTATTTATTTTCTCTTATAGTTGGCTCTGCTCCCCAGCATTAGTACCGTGTGACAGATGGCTGATGTCATCTCTGCTTGGAAGAACTCAGTTGGCAATATTAGTATGGCATATTTCTGGGGACTTGTGATATGCTATGAGATGATGAAAAATAAAAGTGTCCAAAAGGGAATTCCCCAAAGCAAATATGTTTATATGATTTGATACTGTATCTTACTGCTTCACCATAAAGAGATATATAGCCCATTTAATTAATATTTTACTTAAATATATCCTGGCAAGTATTCGGAGTACCGCTAAACATACTCTTTCAATACTGGTAGTTAACAATATCATAAGCCCATTGGTTGCTTATATTTTATTTGTCCTCACTTTTGTTCAGTCTATGCAGATAGAACAATCTTTGTGCTAGCAACCTGGACTCTCACACAGAATACCAGCAATTATGGCAATGAAGGAGAGTGGGTGGAGTTTGCAGTGTCAAAGTAGACTTTTACAAAATTCTCATCTGAGGCTTCTAGAATGACCTTCCAACTTGGCTCTATGTTCTGAAATTTGCTGTTGCCGACAGAGGGTCAATGATTACACTTTTCACTGCATTCCCTCTCCCTCACACTGCCCGCAGCCACTAAGTGGCCTCTGTTAAAACCTTTGGTTTTGGAAAGGAAGAAAAGGATGCGGTCAAAACTGGGGTGCATAGTGGGGAGGCTAGAGGGGGGAAAGATATAGGAAGATTTTCTTTTAGTGGGAGAATGAACCTTTAACTAATAATAAAGCATTGACTACGCTCCCGGTACTCTGCTGGACATGTCACGTAAGTTAACTTATGTATTTAATGCCCTGAACAACCAAGTGAGGTAGGAGCCAATAATGTTTCTGTAAGGAAACTGAGGCACAGAACTCTTCAATAGCTTGTTAAGGGTCTCAGACCTGATTTGTGGTGGATTTGGGTTCAAACTGAGGCAGTTTGGCTTCAGCGCCTGTGCTCTAACTACTAGGCTAGAGACAAGAAAGCGAAGACTCCATCCCTGAAAGGGAGGGCAGAGTAGTTAATTGTAGCCATCAGGCTTGTATATTTGGTTCTGTGTCCTTTCTTTAAATTAATTTTTATTGGAATATAGTTGCTTTACAGTATTGTGTTAGTTTCTACTGTATAGCAAAATGAATCAGCTATACATATACATATATCCCCTCTTGTTTGGTTTTGTGTCTTATAGAAGAGTATAAACTCCTTGAAGAAAGGGGTTGTGCTTTATTATTTCTCTTTCTCCCTCTTTTGTTCTCTCTAAAGTACAGTGTACTACCTTTAAAAATAAATTAAATACAATGACCATAACAGAAACAGAGAGATTTTATAGATATGAAGGACAATTTTTAAAATTTGATAATATTATGTTTAGGTAAAAGGAGAAGGTGAAAATAACAAGACAATAATTCCTTTCATAATGAGACAATGTCTTGTAAGGGATTATTATTTCATTGTAAATCTGCACATATCTAGCAGACATTTGGAATCTGTTCATACCATTAGCAGTATTGCTGATGGGACTGTTAATTTAAATAACCTTGGAAAGTTTCCTGAATTTAAGACTAGATTGCTACTAGTAGTTCCTTTCCTAAAGACCTATATAATCAGAACTAGAGGATCAATGTTTCTTTTCTTTCTTTCTCCATTTTTTTTTATAGCTCCAGTCTTTGGGATACCTCTGAGTTATTCTATTTGTTGCTATTATTTCAATGCCCCCAAGAATCTCCCAAGTGAAATATTCACAGTCATTCATTAAGTAGGGTAATTTTCTAAGATTTCATGTTCCCAACTATTTAATCACTTAATGACAATTGCATAATATAAAAATATGACCCCAAATATTCATGTTTAAAATATATCTTTTTCAGGTGTTGTAGGAGTTTATTATTAAAATGTTAATCTCAAATTAAAAGGTAATAATCTTTATATATACATATATACATACATATATATACACACACACATATATTCTAAAATCAAATATACTACAATGTTAAAGTGAGGTATTTGGCAGATGTAATATAAAGATGGCTAATACCTTGAGACAGATGCCTTTGTCTCTCATTCTTATGTACCAGAGAAATGTACAAATAAAATGTGACCCTGGCACTTATCAGGGAGTGTTTTATTAATTTTCTAGATTTTTATAGGGAATAAAGTGAAAGTGTTCTAAGTGACATCATTAAGGAAAGTTTTTTCTTTATCTATCATCTGAAAAACATTATATCCAACAAATTATAATTGACCCATGACACTTGTAGGTATCTATGATGGCTTTGACCATTATACCGTTAAATTTGAAACAAGTCAGCCTTCTAATGGCAGCAAAAATATGTCGCATTTTACCTTGCTTGTGTTCACCGTGCGTGGCTGGCAGACCCAACCTCTGCGACGGAGAGATGGAGACTGACAGAAAAACGGTGAAACCGGTTTAACGGTGCTGTGTTTCCTCTCTAAGTATGATTAAATAATCATAAGAACTTCTCTAAGGCTAATCTGCTATATTTTCCAGATTTTCACCTTGCGGACATATTGTCCCTTGTCACTGAAACCTCGGGGACAGAAGGGAACGCCACAGGGTGGCACAACAGGAAGCCGAGACACTGATGAAACAGTGTTCAGTTAATGAAGGCATGGCCCATGGCCTCCGCTGCTCTGCCATATGTTTGAAGAAATGCTAATGACTACAAATCAAATACCTTTTTCATCTTAACTATATGTAAATGTGTTTATAAATGCTCTCTTATAAATATATGATCACATTTTTAAAAGCCAAGTGCTAATGTTGCTTTCAACATCTATAATACACAATAATTAAAACTTAAGCAATTCTGCATAATTATACCTTATGGGAAACTGTACAGTAATTTATAGAAATTAAGCAGAAAAACAAAGATCAACAGAAATAAAGCATCAGTTGAACAACTGAATAATAAATCACTTTGATCATTAATTTACAGCAGCAAAATCATTGTAAGAGACTTCGATCTTAATTCTTAAACAGCTGACTTGTGAAAAAGAAGGTGTTAGAAATTTGAGTATTCCTTGTAAGAGCACAGCTTGAACTGATGGTGCCATGGTCTATGTCTACACTATTTATTTTTATGCTGCCCCTCCAAAATCAAGCAGCAATTCTGAAAATTTTCAGTCTTATACCTCCGATCTCAGATTGCCCCGCTGCCCATTTTCCTGTATTTTCTCTAACATTGCAGGTGATTATTCATTAAAATATTATCCATTTAAGAATGACCCATTCTTCAGTTACCCATCCTCCATAATGGCTGTTTGTTTAAAAGAACAATTTGGCACCCAGTTTGGGATCTTTTGTGCATTATGTCTTTTTTTAAACTGTTCTAAGGGCTCACTTGATTAAGTCTTTGACAGTTCAGCTAACTACATTCTAATTTTCAAAAATTTTCACACTCAGAAATGCTCCCTCTCAATGCTAAACATGCTCAATTTTATGGATTAAAATTCCATTTAATTAATGAGATCAATACACATATGTATGTATTAATAGAAATAATAAGCTTGAATAGCCGTTAATTTATGTTTCAGTAGAAATACTTACTGCCATTAGTTTTAAGGTCTAAAACAAAAAATATTTATTTAAACTCTTCTTTACTGTATTTCTGTCTTTTGTTAATATAGGTTTTTTTTTAATGTTTGCATGATTAATTCCTTTATCTTCCTTAACAGCTGCTGAATTTCTAGCTTTCTTAGAACTTCCCCACATGGAGGTTATGAAAGTATTACTTTGTTTTATTTTATTCTAATGATTTATATTTTCTATTTCAACAGTTATAGGCTTAATCCATTTGGGATTTTTCAAAAAATATGATGAAAGGTAGGGATCTAATTTTATCTTCATTTAAGTAGACAGTTTTTGAATACCATTTATTCCATGCATAAATCACTAGATTTATTCCCATGTATACATGTATCCATTTCTGAACTCCTGTCCTGTGTCTCCTATCTGTTATTTATTTGCTAATAGTATAAACTTTGAATTTCAGAAGCTTAATAATATTGGGTTGCCCAAAAAGTTCGTTCATGTTTTCCATAACATCTTACTGAAAAAGCTGAACGAACTTTTTGGTCAACCCACTATATTTTAATACACAGCAGAACAAGTCCCTCATTCTTTACTCTCCCTCTTTTTTTCTTTTAAACATATTTATTGGAGTATAATTGCTTTACAATGGTGTGTTAGTTTCTGCTTGACAACAAAGTGAATCTGCTATACATATACATAAATCCCCATAACTCCTCCCTCTTGCATCTCCCTCCCACCCTCCCTATCCCACCCCTCTAAGTGGACACAAATCAACAAACTGATCTTGCTGTGCCATGTGGCTGCTTCCCACTAGCTATCTATTTTACATTTGGTAGTATATATAAGTCCATGCCACTCTCTCACTTCATCCAGCTTAGCCTTCCCACTCCCCATGTCCTCAGGTCCATACTCTACATCTATGTCTTTATTCCTGTCCTGCCCCTAAGTTTGTCAGAACCATTTTTTTTTTAGATTCCATATATATGTGTTAGCATACAGTATTTATTTTTCTCTTTCTGACTTACTTCACTCTCCATGACAGTCTATAGGTCCATCCACCTCACTACAAATAACTCAATTTTGTTTCCTTTTATGGCTGAGTAATACTCCATAGTATATATGTGCCACATCTTCTTTATCCTTTCATCTGTTGATGGACACTTAGATTGCTTCCATGTCCTGGCTATTGTAAATAGAGCTGCAATGAACATTGTGGTACATGACTCTTTTTGAATTATGGTTTTCTCAGGGTATATGCCAGGCAGCAGGATCGCTGGGTTGTATGGTAATTATATTTTTAGTTTTTTAAGAAACCTCCATACTGTTCTCCATGGTGGCTGTATCAATTTACATTCCTAACAACAGTGCAAGAGGGTTCCCTTTTCTCCACACCCTCTCCAGCATTTATAGATTTTTTAATGATGGCCATTCTGACTGGTGTGAGGTGATACCTCACTGTAGTTTTGATTCGCATTTCTCTAATGATTAATGACGTTGAGCATCCTTTCATGTGTTTGTTGGCAATCTGTATATCTTTGGAGAAATGTCCATTTAGTTCTTTTGCCCATTTGGGGATTGGGTTGTTTGTTTTTTTGATATTCAGCTACATGATTTGCTTGTAAATTTTAGAGATTAATCTTTTGTCAGTTGCTTCATTTGTAAATATTTTCTCCCATTCTGAGGGTTATCTTTCCGACTTGTTTATATTTTCCTTTGCTGTGAAAAAGGTTTCAAGTTTCATTAGGTCTCATTTATTTCAGTTTTTATTTCCATTTCTCTAGGAGGTGAGTAAAAAAGGATCTTGCTGTGATTTATGTCAAAGAGTGTTCTTCCTATGTTTTCCTTTAAGGGTTTTATAGTGTCTGGCCTTACATTTAGATCTTTAATCCATTTTGAGTTTATTTTTATGTATGGTGTTAGGGAGTGTTCTAATTTCATTCTTTTACATGTGGCTGTCCAGTTTCCCCAGCACCAATTATTGAAGAGGCTGTCTTTTTTCCATTGTATATTCTTGCCTCCTTTATCAAAAATAAGGTGACCGTATGTGCATGAGTTTATCTCTGGGCTTTCTATCCTGTTCCATTGATCTATATTTCTGTTTTCATGCCAGTACTGTACTATTTGATTATTGTAGCTTTGTAATATAGTCTGAAGTCCAGGAGCCTGATTCCTCCAGCTCCGTTTTTCTTTCTCAAGATTACTTTGGCTATTCAGGGTCTTTTGTGCTTCCATACAAATTCCACACAAATAAAAAAAATTGTGAAATATTTTGTTCTAGTTTTGTGAAAAATGTCATTGGTAGTTTGATAGGGATTGCACTGAATCTGTAGATTGCTTTGGGTAGTATAGTCATTTTCACAATGTTGATTCTTCCAATCCAGGAACATGGTATATCTCTTCATCTGTTTGTATAATCTTTAATTTCTTTCATCAGTGTCTTACAGTTTTATGCATACAGGTCTTCTGTCTCCTTAGGTAGGTTTATTCCTAGGTATATTATTATTATTTTTGCAACAGTAAATGTAAATGTTGCAACAGTAAATGGGAGTGTTTCTTTAATTTCTCTCTCAGATTTTTCATCATTAGTGTACAGGAATTCAAGAGATTTCTGTGCAATAATTTTGTATCCTACTACTTTACCAAATTCATTGATTAGCTCTAGTAGTTTTCTGGTAGCATCTTTAGGATTCTCTATGTATAGTATCATGTCATCTGCAAACAGTGACAGCTTTACTTCTTCCTTTCTGATTTGGATTCCTTTTATTTCTTTTTCTTCTCTGATTGCTGTGGCCCAAACTTCCAAAACTATGTTGAATAACAGTGGTGAGAGTGGACATCCTTGTCTTCTTCCTGATCTTAGAGGAAATGCTTTCAGTTTCACCACTGAGAACAATGTTGGTTGTGGGTTTGTCATATATAGCCTTTTTTATGTTGAAGTAAGTCTTCCTCTTTTTTTAAATCTCAAGTTTCTTGACATTTCCCCTAAATAAATTTATAGAATTTTTGATCTTTATCCACACCTACTTCAGCCCCTAATATCATACATGATTTAAAAAAGAACAGATGCAATTTTATGAATCAGAAAAAATATATCACCCTGAATTTAAGATTTGTCCCAAGGGCTAGATAGAGATAAAATGCACCTCCTTGTGCTATGTGTCTTCCCAAATCCCATTATTCTTCCTTCAGCTAAGAGGTAACCACTATTTAAATTTTGCATTTATTGTTCCCTTTATTTAGTGTATAGTATACATAAATAATACATAACTATTTGGGAGAATATTTAAAATGGTATCATAATGTATTAGTCCCTTGGACTTGTTCTCATCAACCTTATGTACCTAAGATTAATCTTTGTGATTGCATGTAGATAGAGTTTATTAATTTCTACTGCTGTATACCATTTCATTGCGGGAATGTGCTTCAGCTTATTTTTCCATTCTTTTTTCATGAAAATTTGAGATATTTTCATCATTTTTAAAAATTATGACCAGGATTGCTATGAACATTTTATACATATCCTGATGCACAAATACAAGAATTTCTGTAAGCTAAATACCTGTCAGAGGATTTGCTTGATCATAGTATGTGTCATTGTTCAGCTTTACAAAATAATGCTATATTGTTTTCTAACGTGTTTGTGTCAAACATCTACGTACTTCTATCGTGTGTGTATGTGTGTTTGTGTGTCTGTGTAATGTTTGTTTGTTGCTTGTAAGGTTTTAATTTGAATATGCATTAAATTATTTCACTTTTATTCCACAAAATACACTGACTGGAAATTTTGTTCCAGCCCATTTAGAAATAATCTTTAATCACTACTGTAATGTTGAACCAATTATTTAACAGCTGTAATCTGTTTTTTCTTCAGAAAAATGGGTAAAGAATAGAACCTAATTAATTTAGCCATTGCTAAAATGAAATAAAAGGGATAGTTTAGGAAAACACTTAGCACAAAGTCTGAAACACAGAAAATGCTAGGTAAATGCCAAGTGTTTATTTCTGTTGTTGTTATTGTTACATGGTGAATAAAATCTCTGGGCCTGTTTTCTTCAATGATTTGAGGGAAGTAAATCATTTGTATTAGTTTAATTGACTATGTGAACATTGGAGAAAGCAAAAGATTAACATATATAATTTTTAATCCTGACAACTCTACAGCTCATTCTCCAGTGAAAATGTAAAAATTAATTACCCAAATATTTTAGCTATGTATACTCAAACACAAAATATTACTGTAATATTTATCTGAATGTTTAAGAATTGTGTTGACAGATTTGGTAAAGTTTTCTAATTCCTCCAAAAGTCTATTTTCTTTACATACCAAAATACGGTACTTGGTTAGGAAGACAAGAATATTATTTAAATGTGTTAAGAGTAAAAATGGAGGTGGGAGATGACTAATGCATGCTAAAAAACAAAAGACAAAAGTTAAGCAACTTTCTCAGTGCACGTGAAAGAATGAGTGATAAAAAGCCATTAGACTGAGTGTGTAGATCTAGAAAATAAAGGTCAGTGGTGCTTCTTCAAATGGGCTTGACCACAAATTTATCAGGATGTATTTGAAAACAAGCTAATGCATTTTTATCCCTCCCTAGGAATATCATATATGGATATTTCCCTCTTGTTAGTTCTGCTTTGCTTTAGGAATGTACTAAGGGATTCTGATTACACAGGGGCACCCTGTACTTTCTCTAGCAAAGGCCTCTTAGTAAAGACATGCCACATGGACAAGACAAAAACTGACAAAAGGGCAACTTCTTCTTTTTTCATTGAAGATGATTATAGGATGGAATACATTCAAAGACATAATGACTGAAATTCATTTCCCAGACAAAACTCACAGGAAAGAAATATGAAAAGATCAGTGATAGAAGTGGACATTGTTTACTGGTAAACCATTTGCATAATGTTTACATATGAATATATTACTTATGAGTATGTACTTTTCTCATATTATTTTTCTTAATGAATTTGATTTGTTTTTTAACTGCAAGGGGCAGTGTCTCTCTTTCTCCTTCTGTCTGGTATTGTTCCGGGTCATAATAGATTCTGTCAATCTATTTTTCTTCTTATGGCCACTTAGAGATGGAAAATGATACATTTGTCCTGGGGTTTGTGAATATGGTGCAAAGCATATGGAAATGATGCAAAGCATATGGAAATGCTTCCAAATAATGTGTAATAGCAGGTTAAGGAAGTGAAGGCTATCTTGAAGTTTGATGACTTACTAGGGAAAAATTGATGATTGGGAAAGTTGGAGGTTTAAGGGGAGAGAATTAAATAATTTACATATGTGACCTGGAAACTTGACACCGGTTCCTTGGACCTCAGGGAAGGTCTAGGATTCTCTTTTTGAGAAAAGCAATCTTCCTTACAGCTCATGTTCTGCTTGGTGAACCACACTAGTGATCCCTTCACTGTGACATGAAACATGAAAATATTTCAGCACAGACTTTGAACAAAGCAGAGATCTTGGGAATGGGGTGCTCTCCTTGCATGAGGATAGAACTTATGTAAGAACTTGCAACGCCAATGAAAAATTACTCAAAATTCCCAATAATTAAATACAAATTGCACAGAGTGAAAGAGAGAAAAGTGGGGTGTCATATGGAGGATTATTACTTGCTAGGCATTGAAACTGACCATACAAGAAATGAGTCTTCCTCACACTTCTACCTGAAAGAATGTTGCCATCTTCCCTTCACTTTCCTTCCTCTCCTCAGAGGCCCTGTCCTTTTAACTCTTGGCCTTCCTTTCCAGATATGATCAATTAGCAAATTGATACTCCAGCAATTAGCAAAACCCCAGCCTCTTCCATCAGGGACTTTGGGACATGTCATAATTGAAAGCTCTCTCAGTTTGGGGATAGGGGGAATTTGAAGTTGGGGATAGAATAAACAGGGAAGTAATCTGGGGGGTTTTTTTTGCACAATAAATTTTAGTTATGCCTCACTTATTAAAAAGTAAACAAAAAACTCCCAAAATACAAAACAGAAATTTTTTACTAAGCATAATCTCTGCCAAAAGGCTTTCCTAAGTCTGCAAAGGAAATGATAAACTACCCCAGCTGCACTGACTCATTGTTAACTCTTGGAGTGCATTAGACTGAAGAACTGAAATCCATATTCATTTTGCTAAGGGAGTGGGGAAAGAAGACTCCTCTATTTTACTTGACTGTGTAAAAATTGGGCCTTCTCTTTAAATAAGTGATTGACTTGAGTCATTCTAATTAATTGTGAACCCAAGTTTCTTTGATGAAATGAGGATGAAATTAAAACAAGAATATTTCTCTATAAATGTTTGGTCTGCTTTTGTAGCTTAGCTAAATCTATACATTTTCATTGTTTTCTGATGATATTTATCTATATTGGAAGTCCACTAGAATTTTATATATAGTTTTCCATGGAATGGAATTCAAAAGAATAAAGTAAAAGTAAATATTGGTCATGAGTATCCTTTTAAATAATGTTTTAAAAAATAAGAGATTAAGGTCACATTCTCCAAAGTATGAGTTCTGAGAAAAATAATTATTTCCCAAGTATTTGAACTTTTGAATCTGGCTTTAAAAAAAGTATTAGCCATAATAAGAAGGAAATAACAAGTATGCATTTTTAAACAAAACCATAGGTTAAATACATGAATTATATTTCCAAAAAACTTAGTTTCATAAGAATATGTATATTGATGAATAGAATATTTTTATGTGTATAAAATCATTTATGAGGTACAGTGTAGCAAAGTACTCTAAACCACATGAGCCAAGCATTTTAATAGGGCTATATACCAAACTTGAACTTAAAAACTTGGAATACCAGGGAAGAGCCCAAATATCACTTATTAAATTTTTTTCTCCATGTGTTACTGTTTCTATTTTTAGAGCATTCCATACATATTTCAACATAGTGATATCTTAACATAGAATGGTAGTACATAGGCCTGATACATCAAACAATGGACCATGTTTGGAGGAAGGTAAAGATCAATCAGCATAACTGGTCAATAAAAAGTGTTGATTATCAAATAATTCTTAAGGAAATATTATATATAATGTTCTATATGAGATACATTGAATGCCCATATGTAATAAAACACTTAGGGAATTCTTCTACTATTCTTTTCAGAATGAAACTAATGAGACATATGCCAACTCTTCCTGAGCTCCATCATTTTAACAAGAGAGTTAAGAGTCAGAGACAGGCACACAGAGAGTAAATGGTAGAAACAGGATTAAATACAAGTCTTCTGTCAACTAGTATGGGTGTAATTAGTAGTTTCTTACTCATTAAACACTCACCAGAGACTACCTTTTCATTTCAAACAATGGGTATAAATGTTGCTGAATTTAGCCCGGTTAGTGACTGATATTGTTAGAAGCTATGAGAAACAACCTGGACAGTGAGTCAGTTACCTAGAATAACAAACTGTGAAAGTCAGTTTTAATATGTCATCATTTTCCTTATTTCTGAGCTTCGCTTTCCTTACGTATAAATGTGGGAATTTGAATAGTTGCCTTCTAGTCTTTTTTAGTATTAAAATTTTATAGTTGAAAAATAAAAATACCAAATTTTAATATCTGTAGACTTAGTTGATAGCTGGTATTACTGGTTCCCCTATTTGATGCATTATGGGCAGTTTTGATTTACTGTACGAGTAGGTTATTTTCCTTCCATCCAACTTAATTGTAAAATATGACAATTAGTTGGCCAGCATGCCACCATCATTCTCTGTATACGCATGTTTTTATTTTACATTTGTTAGGCAGCAGAAATGAACCTTATACCATAAAACTATAAGAATTTTTTTCTGTAACTGACACTATTTTCATTATAAATCCCAACTTTGCCATATGGCTGAAATTCAATTTCAATAAACTTACAGGTCCTCCACAACTCCTCAAAGGGCCTTCTGAGGTGGGTGAAAAGTAACTTAGTGCCAAACCACTGCAGTGGACTAGCTGGTCTGGGTCTGTCATCTGTGACTGCTGGCCCCGATCTAAGCCCTTGTTCCAGTCTGGGCTTTAAACACAGGTACCAATTACATCAGGCTCTTTTAGATAAGTCTCCTCAATTTGCACCTACGTCTTATCCTCTGAGTGAAACAAATTCCTGCGTGATGCTGCATCAACAGGCCCTTGATCCTGCATCACGAGGGCCCACGTGATATTCTCCAAGGCTAAACATTATTTCACTGCTCTCATGCTGTGTTTGGAGTAGGGCAAACTACCTGTGTTTCTTACTGTGGCTGTTTCAGGTCCATCTGCCAGGTGACCTTTGCTGCTCTGAAGTCTTGATAATTTGGGGGCTATCCTCAGAAAATTGGAGCCCAAGTCATCTTGGCATTAAGATCTACTCCTACTTGGGTTTTTATAAGTCATATCCCTACTATATCATGCATGCAATCCAAGCCCTCTTTGGTTACGGATTTAATAGTCCTTATTCTGTATGACTGTATTTCCTCCACCCATTTTGACTAGATTTTATCTAGGCTGGTATCTGAGTTACCATGTTTTCTCAGCAGTTTGAGTACCCCCTGGGGGTTCTAGGCTAGCTATTGACAACCAGGAGCACTTTTCGTATTTTAACCTCTAACAATATTTCACTGACAGTGCATGTCTCATAGTCTAGCTTCCTAAATGGGAAAAGCAATAAGGAATCATAAAGTGCAATAAAGTTAATGTTTTAAAATTCTAACTTACCTGTCCATATTTACCTATTTCACAATGAGGAAAGAAAAGTTGGGTAAATTGGGCCTCCCCCATTTGCAGCTTCATACAAAAAAGCAACTGCTATTATTAATTTTCTCAATCTGTGGGCTATTGTACATTATTCAGCATACCTTCTGACTGACACAGTTCAGGTGTCATAAGTGTGAGGATTTGGAATGATCTTGTTAAAACACTACATAAGATCTTCTTTGGGGAAAGGTTCTTATTTATTTATTTATTTTTATACTCTAACAAAGTTTTAGATATGGTAGTGCTAATTTTTTTAAACATCTTTATTGGAGTATAATTGCTTTACAATGGTGTGTTACTTTGTGCTTTATAACAGTGAATCAGCTCTACATATACATACATCCCCGTATCCCCTCCCTCTTGTGTCTCCCCCCCACCCTCCCTATACCACCCCTCTAGGTGGTCACAAAGCACCGAGCTGATCTCCCTGTGCTATGCAGCTGCTTCCCACTAGCTATCTATTTTACATTTGGTAGTGCGTATATGTCCATGCCATTCTGTCACTTCATCCCAGCTTATCCTTCACCCTCCCCGTGTCCTCAGTACATTCTCTATGTCTGCGTCGGGGAAAGGTTTTTATTAAGGAAGCATACCTCTTAGAATAATCACCCTGAAAAGAAACATACACATGGAAAATTATCCATTTTATTTAATTATTGTTAATTTATTAACAATGAATTTTTCTAGATCATTATTAATGGGTAATTTGTTATGTTATAATTAGTAATTCTGTATTGAATTCCATCTCATTAATCTTAAGTTGAGTATAAGCACTGTCCCATCTTTCTGGTTTGCTGGGAAAACAGTTTGTTGCCTGCTATCTTAGGAAATTATTTGTCATGTCTCCTTTTATTCTGAAAAATGTCTGTTTTGAACTAGAAATTATTTAGTGCTCTAGTTATAAGGGATTATATTTGTCTTACTTTTTCCTGTGTAGATCATGAGTAGATTAAGGAGTTTAAAAGTTTCTCTTGGAGAGAATATACTCTTTGTTACTGAAGATGATTCTGGGATATTTAACATTCTCCGTTCTCTTGAATTCTAGGAAAATTTTTTTCTACTGCTCAAAAATAGGGCAAATCATTAAGGAAAAAGAGGATATTTTGACAGCAGCCATCGTGGTTGACATTATGGGTAACCTCAGCATTCACAAAGCTTAAATACAGTATTCTCAAAATCGCTTTAACAATTACATGTTCCTTAGAAGTCCACAACATGGAAACCGAAGGCTGGGCCCATCTGCCAAAAGAGCAGCCCTTACTAACTTTAAGTTACAGAAACAATTTTTAATCTGACTCTTCAAAACTCAGCACCAACTTCATCTAAATTAAATTTTATAGAATTTTAATCAAGTATCCTACATGAGCGATAAGATTTTTGTTTTAAACGTCATCCTCCTTTGTTGCTGTATCACATAATGAAAAAGGTATTCAAGAATTTGATGACATGGCATATTTGTTGTACTGATCTTATCTTTGAACTAGGAACTGTATGTAAGATCAGTTGTAGAACCTCAATATTAAACTGCATCTTCGAACATTGATTTAGAATCATTGTTACATTATTGCCTTAAGAATCATGATGGTCAGGAATTATCTTCAGATAGAGGAAGTATCCTAGTTCTTTCTCTGAACTTTTTAAACAGTACTTGTCCAGCTTAATGCAATTATTTACATGCATATCTGTAGCAGCTAGGAAGCAAGTATCTTTTCATATGGTTCTAATCACATTCCAAAATTAGCCTTAGGAAGTAACTGAACATACTGGGCAACCATTTTAAAGGAGAATTAAACACTGCTTTTATTAAACTTATAAACAGCACTTTTAGAAAAATAAATTCTAGTGTACAGATAAAATATACTAAACAAACTTATTCAACAAGTTGTCACATTTAGTTATATGACTTAAATTTACCTCTATGATATGGAGAATTTATTATTTTTTAGTTATGTCCAAAACTGAGTTTTATAGCAACCATGTTAAAGACAACTTTCAGTGATTCTTTTAAAGTTATTATATTTATAAAGACAAAGATTGTTTTTATACCCCATACAACTGAATTCTGGAGTTTTAGCAGAGACCTAATTACAACACTTCAACAGAAATAAAGCGAGGAAAATTAGGTCACACAAGATTCTTCTTTTTGTAAAAGTGGTGGACTATTAGTTTAAAAAGTACAAATCAATCAGCTCAACTAAAAAAAAAACTTTATTACTGTCTAAAATTCTCAAGTGCAGAGTATACAAAATGTCTTTCAGTAAATAACATAAAATATCTGTTCTTTGAGTAATTACTGTTTGCTACAAGCCTGGTTGATATGTTTAGGTTCAAGAGAAACACATTAAAGTTTTTCCTAGAATCTGGGATTTCTGTAATGATGAAATTTCAAAGATTATTGAGGATTAGGGGATACAAACATGAGATTATCAGTGTTCTTTTTTTCCAAGAAAACACATTTAAAAACAAATAAGACAAAAAACACGCAAAGCTATGATATACTTTCACCATAATCCAACAACAGCAAAGACATTTTAATGTGAATAATTGAGATAATAGTGTTAAACTAAGATATCATAGTAAATTAAATGAACTAGACCTATGATAAAGCACTAAACAGCCCTCATTTTTAACATATAATGGAGATGATTGAAAATATCACAAAGACACAAAATTCCTTCACCAATTTTGAAGAACCATTAGACCAAGAGGTATGGTAGTTACTGCTGAAAATTCTCAAATACTTCCCTTTCTATTAATTCATGACCAGAAAGCTATGCATATGAATGTATGACTCTGGGCAGCTACAGAACTATCTTAACTAAACTTATCTTTAATTATTTGTCTTTATCTTATAATGATTATTAGAGGACCTCGTACACTATTATAAAATTATTATCAGGTGCATGTTCCACCACCGCATTCAGTATTCTTAAAATTCTGTCATGTATCTCTCAGGGTTAGGAAATAATGAAATGGAATACATTTTTTTTTTAGATGACAAATGTCAGTTTTTGCCTTTATTTTTAAAGAGCTTAAAATTATTTTTTACTGCAAGTTGGAAACTTTTCTTGGTCTTAGTTTGGGAACCCTGTTCTATTTTCTTCCTCAAATACTTCCTAATAGCTGTTTCCTTTCTTTAAAGATTGGATGTATATTTAATGACAAGGTAGTCCCAAATCCTGTGGAAGGATGAGGGAGAACAATAAATAAATAGCACGGTTCTGATTAGAAATTAAGTGTCCTGAGAACTCTGTCCTCTGAGGGAGAGTTGTGCAATTAGAGTGTAAGGTAGCTTGAATTCTGATGTAACTTGAACCCTCACATTAGGCTTGTCTACTCGTTTGCTTGTTGTGCTATTAAGTGTGTTATACCATTAAGTGTGAATTGTATTCACCTTTCTAATGTTAAAAGACTCTATGATGAAATTCTTGTTACTTACTTAAAAATGAGAAACCAAACTAGAAAGCATGGTACTTAGACTTTAATCCATATGTTTTATGTCAAACCCTATTTTTTTTTTTTTTTTTTTTTTTTTTGCGGTACGCGGGCCTCTCACTGCTGTGGCCTCTCCCGTTGCGGAGCACAGGCTCCGGACGCGCAGGCTCAGCGGCCATGGCTCACGGGCCCAGCCGCTCTGCGGCATGTGGGATCCTCGTGGACAGGGGCACGAACCCGTGTCCCCTGCGTCCACAGGCGGACTCTCAACCACCGCGCCACCAGGGAAGCCCAAACCCTATTTTTTTTTTTTAGAGGGTTAAAAAAAGTCACAAATTCTTCTTGAGTCATGAGACTCAAGCACATATGCACAAATATCTCATCATAGCCTCACAAAACTTCTCACATGTACCTGCACAATATGTGACATAAAGATCTTCGCCAGCTTTGCTTTTGTTTATTATAGTTGTTGTTGTGTCTGTCTTCTGGGTCATGAGATTTTGAGGTCCCAAGCTAACAATGTAAGACGTTGGCAAGAAGAATGGTAAGTGAATAGTGAACTGTCTTCTCCATCCTTTCAAGTATTGTTTCACTTATGATGAATACACTATCTCTGCCTTGCTCTCAAGATGTAACAATGAGTGAAGGTGAAGCACGTTTTCTCTGGAAATCCTACTTCATTCTGATTGGAATCAGACCCTTTCATAACTTAAAGCAGCATTCAGCTTTGAGGTCTCTTTCCCATGCAGAAGTCTAACATTTATTGAGTTCAACAGAGAGAAGAATTTAAACTCTCATACATTTCTTAGCTTTCTCATTCTGTAGCAAAAGATACTGTAGGGGAGTTAAGCATATATGGGCGACAGTGAGTGGCATGCTTCCTATTATTCAGCTTTCTTTTGAAGGCAGCTTTTTCTGCTACCTTAGAGCCTGCTTATATCAGGAGAAGAAAGTACTCTGTTACAATAAGTTCTTCTTCCATTTTTATCTGCTGTGAGTTTTGAATTTATCTGATTTAAAGGCATTTTCCTGCTACTATTTCTGAGAGTCATTGCTAAAACATAGTACATTTTATTAGAGAAACAGAGTAAGCTAATTATCTCCTGAGAACTTGTGATAATTTTAAGGGTTATGCATAAGATGTTAACTAATCACACAGCTCCCAGATATTTATAACATGCAGTGTGACTCTGAGGTCACATGTAAATGAGTGCTAGGCATGACTTGTGATGTGTTGTTTCTGGTGCTGCATAGAAAAAAAAAATGGTGTATTATGCAAAGTTAAATTAGCAATACATGACATGTCTTGTTTCAGATTTAGTACAAGTGTACCCTATTTCATCACTGTCTAATAATCCATAGGATTTTCTTTAAAAAATAATAGCTTTAGTTTAAAAATATTTGTGAAGTAAAATAGGAGAAATTTACCGCCAATTGCAAATATGATGCAAATTAATGCAACCTAGCATGAGTTAATATACATGTGTTAAGATAAAGTTTCTTTTAAAATCATATCTTAAAATGATTCAGTAATGTGAATAGGGAAACCTGTGGTCTTTTTTTTTTTTTTAAACTTAGTTAAAGTGAATGTCATTGCCCCTTGTAATATGGAATTCATTACAACCTGTTCAGCATTGTCGGATTTAAACGAAAAATGTGCAGAACTGACACATTTCATTTGCAAATCTATTAACTGGGTGTCATTATGCCAAGGCTCTATTTATTTATTTACTTTTTGTGGTACGCGGGCCTCTCACTGTTGTGGCCTCTCCCGTTGCGGGGCACAGGCTCCGGACGCACAGGCTCAGCGGCCATGACTCACGGGCCCAGCCGCTCAGCGGCATGTGGGATCTTCCCGGACTGGGGCACGAACCCGTGTCCTCTGCATCGGCAGGCGGACTCTCAACCACTGTGCCACCAGGGAAGCCCTAGATTTATTCTTAATAAGAACGACTCATATGTGTACAGGAACATTCAAGTTTCAAATGTTTATACATTCAATTTCTCTTTAGAAGTTAAATATCCCATCATTTTAATTTTTTAATTTTCTTTGTGTCCATAGCGCTAGCTTCCATGTCACACTTAATTAAAAGCTAGTCGTGGGTAGAATGAGAAAGATAAAGGTCTTTTTGCTTTGAAAGAATTTGGTCCTGAAATTTGATGAGGTTTAAGTCACTTGAGGTAGCTTAGGTTACTACTTGTGTTCCCAAAGAAATAAAGACTTTTTCTTATCTGTCAAATGTACTTTTCACGAATTACAGAATCCAAGAGGACTAAAATGTTTTAATGTAAACAGCTTGATTTTCTTTTACCTGAAATATATTATGGCTTATTTTAAATTCTTGAAAATACAAAAAATTACTCATATTTTTAAATAAATTAGAAGTCACTTTTTAAATAAAATAATTAATAAACTGTTAACCACAAGAGAGCAAAATTCTGCCCTAATTCAGTAGCAACCTTTTATTCTGCCTATTTTTACACAGCATTTTTGTGAAATATGTATACTGGAGTCTATTAGGAAATGTAACAGAGAAGTTTAAAAATATTATTTACAAGTACAGTATATAATGGCTGAAGTAAATACACTGAAGAAACAAGCAGATAAACATAATTTGTGATACTAAGGTTAAATATGTACTTAACTTCCTTTTTTATCCTTCATTAAAACTATCTAATATATATGTTATTAAGAATAATATTGAGAATGAGAATATTCAGAATCTAATATAAATCATTTCATCTTCCTTTTAGTTTCTCTGTAGTTAGCTTATCATATCCCCAGAAAAAATTTATTGTGTGGATTTTAAGATTTTTAATATTTTTTTAGTTAACATTTTCCTGTCAAGCTCACTTTTATAAAAATAATGAAAATAGCATAAAGGCCTTTCTTTTTCGTTAACGTGTATGACATGGAGAACATGTGAAGTCATTCTAGGCACAACCAGCCCTAAGAACACCATTTCTGATATCAAGCAAGGACTCTGTTGAGAATATCAATTACAGAAAATAATACAACATAACACAAAACAGAAAGAGATTTAACTAAATGTGCCCACAACCCTTTTCCTTCCCACCAGACCCAACTAAGACTTTCCCATGTTCAAGAGTTTAGAATTAGAGAAATTATTTCAGAAAGGTTATGGATGTATTATTTAAGGCTTCACATGCTAGTTCATTTTTTCTGTGCTAATTCTGTCCACATTTACTCACTGAAGTAGCTCCTCCTTCTTTTCTCATTTCTTTCTGAGTCTCACCCAATCGAGCTATATTATGCCAGGAAAACACACAAAATTGGCTCTTTTAAAATAATTTTTCTATGTTTTCAGAGAATTGGCTGACACCCAATCCCCCACAAACTGTCTGTTGACTTTGGCAATTTCCTTGAACAATGCCTAAAAGTTCTCCCACTTAAATCTGCACAGATACAACAAAAGTTCAACTGAAGTTGAAAAGAGAGGAAAGACAATTCAAGTGCTATGAGGCCTTCAGCTTTTACACGCAGATTATGAGTCAAAGTCAAACTATATGGGAAATGTCCTTCAATCTGACAGTGAAAATGGAATAGATCTTTAACAAACTGGTTCAACTGTTAAGAAAGCTAAGGTGACCAGATGTGCATCTGCTTACCTTCACTTCCTAGCTATTCTCATATTCTGGAGTGAGAAGCAAGTTTCTTATTAGTGTCTTGGCTTCCACCAAAATAGTAGCACCACTTCTACAAGACTTTGTGGGGGAAAGCAGTGCTATATAAGGTGCATTTCAATTGAGGGAAAAAAAAAAAAAAAAAAAGCAGGGCTTCCCTGGTGGCTCAGTGGTTGAGAGTCCGCCTGCCGATGCAGGGGATGAGGGTTCGTGCCCCTTTCCGGGAAGATCCCACAGGCCGCGGAGCGGCTGGGCCCGTGAGCCTGCGCGTCCGGAGCCTGTGCTCCGCAACGGGAGAGGCCACAACAGTGAGAGGCCCACGTACTGCAAACAAAAAACAAAACAAAACAAAAACCCTGACCTGAGAATGAGGATTAAAACAGCATTAAATATTTTTAAAAATAAGCATTGTAAACCTGGGATACGTGCCTCCCCAGGAGTATACAACATTGTACTAAAACATAGGCAGATCCACAGTGTAAACACGGGATGTATTCTTGAAGCATCAGAAAATAAAATTTATTGGTAAATTAATTAGAAATTGATTTAAAATTCTATTTCAATTTAAAATTAGCACAGACGAGATGCCCTCAGTGGATTAGTGAAGTACCATCATCAAATGCCAAGTTCTTATCCGTGTAACTGGACACCAGGTAAATAAATCTACACCCTGTTTTCAATTTACGCATAATGTGTAAGCAAGAAAGTCGAAGTTCTCTCCATGGCTGAGACAGCCCTGTGTCAATTCATAATAAATAACTGTTTGGATTCTATGCAATTTTGCCCTGTTTTTCATCTGTCTTTTTAAAAATTTGGTGAACATGATCTCAAACTATGGTTGTCCATAAGAAAGGAGAAATAGGAAATGGCCTGGTCTCTGAGAGTATCCATTGATGACACCAGAAAAGTCTACAATGACATCTCTGCCTATCTTTTTGGAGTGACCAGTCAGACCCTGGTGTTTACATCATCATGGTGACACTGAAGCAGGAGACTTCCTGTCACTACAATTCCTTACCCTGACTCTTCTTCCTTAGTGGGCTGAAAGCAGGGAGACCATCCACACTGAGGCAGACTGCAGAATAAAGGGTGTTATTAATAATTGTGTTGGGACAACAAGAATGTCCTGAGAAAAAAACCGGGCCCAACTTTCACCACAGCTAAAGAGAATATGAGGAGGAGGAATTAAAATCTGAGTTAATGTGACACATTGATTTCAAGAGTGTTTTTCAAGACAACATGCGTTAAAACAGAAGAGGCTAATCCTTCTCACAGTGTATGTGTGAAGCAGACAATGCAAGAATCACATCAGGTTTAACACAGAGTACACAGGCTCAAAAACATGTAATGGTTATCTCCAGGACACATTAATTTACTTCCCCAAGACCTTGGGGGTTGCTCCTGTATTCCTCTTGACCACAGGAGTTTCTCAATGAAAAGCTTAGACACATTTAAGAATTTCTGGGAGAAAAAGGGTCACCATCTATGCTACTCTGCAGCCCCAGACTTAACACCTCACTAATGTAGTTCTTCCATAATTGTAGGGGAGGGGGTAACTGGTCTTTGGAATTAACTTCCATGTTATTTGGTTAAAACACAATAAATAAATTAAATAATGAAAGTTCCTTTCAGATACCATAAGGCAACAAGAAAATTTCTACAAAAGTCAATTTGTACATCTTGGTGTGAAACACAGGACAATGATGTGTTAGACAAACAAATGCTAGAATTTTTTGTCTCTTGGAGCAGAATTAACTAATCAAAGTCACAATCTTCTCATTCTTTTGTGTATATATATATATATATATAAACACACATATATAAATACTTATATAGATCTATGCACTTTTGATTTTTTAATATAATTTCAGTATATGGATACATGTGTATATATAATAATTTCCTAGTAAGTTTATATTTGTGTATATATACATACGTATCTCTCTATATAAAATATATATACCTACATATATATATATATATATATATAATAAAATATCTGAAGTAAATAAGTGTATTAGTCTTAGGACAGCTGCTTTAACGTGGCAATGCATTATTTTGTGCAGCAGCACCAAACATAACATGTTGAAATTTTATTTTTCTGAAGTATGTTGATTATACATATTTCATTTCAAAATTCTTTTATTTCATTTTTATCAGTATATACCACACTTCGCTAAAATGTTTAAATTTAATGATTTTTGAACTAAACTTTACTTTCTTCATGTGATTCTAAATGCATCAAATTGATTATCATTCACATATAATTTTAAATAATTTTCAAGAAAATTAAACTTTGAAAATAAATATCAGAAAAATATTTATACTAGTATCAATATTTAAAAGTATATATCTACAGTCTCCGGACAATTCCAACAGGGGACTTCTAGAAAATAAGAGTCTTGTGACTTATCTCTTCTAATCTCAGTTTCATCATCTGTGAAATTGGGTTAAAATTTTTGACCTCACAGGATTTGGTTGAGGGAATGGTTAAGGTACACAGGTCATTATTTTTAAGTCTAGTTTAATGATCATCTTGTAGCAGAGTCAGTGGCCCTGAAGAAATGGAATTTGGTACAGATGTGATTTGCTTATTGTAAAAAGAAAAGAGTTTGGAGTTATGGGCATTAAAGCAGGGGTCCTTTGTAAATGTCATTCCCTTTGTGTGGGTCTTCTTTCTCCCCAGGCTAACTCTGGTTTGTCCTTTACGTTTGGTTAGCATTGCCTCATCTACGAAGCATGCTCTAGTGATATAGAAGGTATTAACTTATTTTTAATGTATTTCTATAATATTACTTGTATACCTCTATCACAGCACAATTGATACACATCTTTTTATACTATTTAGCATAAAATAGTGTGTTTACTTGGCTTCTCAGTTAGAATTTGAGCTTCATTTTCACATTGCTTGATTCTCAATTCTATCACTAAAGCATCGGTCCTTACTTCTGGACCCCATTCAATCACTCTAAACATTCATTAAGCTCCTACTGTGTAAGGCATATACTTGGCTCACTGGACAAGCTAAATGCAAAGCACATGCTAAATCTTTCCTCTTGGTGAAAAAGTAAAATGTAGCTATTCTAAACAATAAAGATATAGCCATCATACCACTAACGTAGTAGTATGTACCAGCCCTGGAGCAATATTTCTTCTAATGGACTATGGGAATTCCTCAGTAATCGGAACCTATATACGCTCCAAACAAGCTGCAGATGTTTTGTTTGTTTGAGGTTTTCTGTTCGTTTGTTTGTTTGTAGCTATACACATTTTCCTTTTCTCTCTCTCTCTGTAGTAAAATGGGTTATCTTTTTTTTTCTTTAAATAGATATGTGCCTTCCAGAGAAGACCTAAACATGATAGAATTAAATGCGTGTCCAGTACAAGTTGTTAAATGAAACTACTTCAAAAATATCATTATATGAGATTTCTGCTAAAAGCAAACACAAGAAAAAGAAAGAAAAGGGAAAAAAGCACTGGGATGACAGTGAAATGGTTATAAAGTTGAAATTTGAAATATTATTTTGTAAACATAATAAAGGCATTAAAAACACTATATGCAGATTGAGATTTGTAAACTGACTCTTCCATAGCTTTTATAATTTGTCAAGTTTTCTAGACATTTGCTAATTGCAGGGAATAGTATATTTGGCTATAATAAAGAAGTTGGGAAATAAAGTTTCTGAAGTTCAAAAAAATTTATTAATAATACTATACACTTACCCTATAAAATTTAGAAAAATGCAATAAAGAAAGATAGCCTACAATTTGACCACCCCAAATAATTAACTGTCAAAAATTTTGTATATTAGATTCATTAATTACTTTCTATTCAAAGCATTTTCCCTGTAATATTTTTACATAGTTACATTCTAACCACCCAAAGGCACATTTTATTATTGAGTTATAGTCTCTTAATAATATAGAGCTCAAATATTAACTGTGCTTAGCAGAGATCTCAGAGGGTGTAAAAAAATTTAAAATTTTGCTGCTTTCCCCATTTACTGCTAGAATATTTTTGGATAATAGTTTATTGTTCTGTTTGAATAAAACCATTTCAGGCTGACAGCCTTTCAGAAGTAGGCTACAATCAACCTCCACGCAAATAAGTAAGTCAATTGGTGGGAAAGTGAAAAATTAGGGTTTTTACTCTATGTTATAAAAATATCTTCAATTTAATTTTTCAATTTTTGAGGTTTTGAGATTAAAGTGCACAGTTTGAAAAATCATAAAGCACCAAGAACTCACAAGAATAGATAGGATCTGAGATCTCCTAGGATGAAAGAAGAAGGTTGATATCTCTCCTGACAATGTTTCTCCACCCAAACTCTCTTCTCTTTGTCATCTGACTGAAAGTGATTGAGGTCTATTAAGATGGAACAGCTGGGAAGACACTTAGGAAGGTCTTGCAGCATGAGGATCTGTATAAGCTTTGTGAAACCATCCATCTCTGAAGTACTCTGAAACCTCCAAGGCATAGTACTTAAACTGTCCTGAGATTCTGTTGGACAAAGGTCTTAGTTTTCATTTGTGTTACCTCAGCAACTAAGGGCCACCACAGCAAGGGAGACATGGACAATCATAATAAATATTGTATGTCCAATATTGTACCTTGGTTTCTTACTTAACATGATGAGGTTTACATGGACAAGGTTGCATGAACAGACATAAACCAGGCACTCTTGTTCAGCTCTCACTGGAGAGGAGAAAGAAGGAGGAATAAATACAAGTTTTTGTATCCCACTGCATCCCAAATCCTGCCTTATTTTGCCACCTCAATGTTTACTTCTGGGAGTCCCTCCCATGGCTTTATCAGGGGGTAGAGAGCCAATCTTTATAGACAAAGGACTGTGATAATGTGAAAGTTTGACCATTAGTCTTTTCTGCTACGCCGTCATTCTTGGTTACAGGAATACTTGAAGACTGGGGTCCAAGACTTGTAATTTACATGGCATGGCAGACCTGTGGATTGATCTGTCACTGCAGCATTCAACCAGAATCAATTACCTTAAACATGAGGCTGAAGCTGGTAATTATGGAGTTCTGCAGGAGGCCAGCTTCTTCTCTGGGAGGCCTGATTACTAGGGTTCAGTCAAATTAATGGTTACTTGTTAGTTCATTGGCTTAATCTCAAAGGATGGCCTCTAAGTCTCATATGACTCTATGTTAGAAAACAAGCCCGTACATTAAGGGTTGTGAGGCTAGTCCCTAACAATGAAGCAGGAAGCACTGGAGAGCAGTGAAAAGCAGTCAGGTGACCAACTCCAGGGTGCGCTCCTGTTCATCTGAGGCAGACAGGGGAAGATGGCCCATTCTGGTAGGAGAAACTGAGAGGGATATTTTATCTGACAGCTGAGTTCCCCACTGGTGAACACAAGCACTGTAAGGCGTTGGACATGGCTGGCAACACAACTCCAGAGCAGAGATCAAGAAAAGGAAAATCAGGACCTGCAGCATGTCTCTCAAAACCTCTTCCAAAGACTAGAGACCCTGGAGGTTCAGGGAGCCTGGGGAAAGAGAAAGAGAAGTCCTGTGTGGCTTATTTAGCCACAGGTCATAGAGTCGATAACTTGGCATGATTACCCAGCAGAGTACCTCTGAAGGCCCAGAGGCACCACAAGCAGGGTGGTACCACAGGACACACTGGGATGGTTAACAACTTTCTTCATGTGACATCCAGTATTAAATGGCAGCTGTGGCCACCTGAAAGATTACCCAGTGAGTCCACTGTCTCTGAGAGATCCACTAAATAATTCAGAGAAACCTGGGTGATAATCCTTCTTAGGGATCTAATATTAAGATAATGAGGTACACCCATCTTACACCTCCAACAGTTTCAGATATTCCCTTCTTACAAGGGAATAGGCTTTCTTTCTTCTTCCAGAAATAGCCATATCATTTGGCCCATTCCCTGTACTATCTCCTTGGCAGACATCCTGGAGTTGTTCCATCCCTACTATACTCTCCCACCCCCCATGGTCCTGTGCAGTTGGAGTGCATTCATTGGCACCCTTCCCAGACTTGCGATAAATAGCACTGTTGTAACTGTCATGACACCTGGATACAGAAGTGCAGCGTCACCGTGGTTGGATAAAGTAACTTAAGTGGTTGGGTTGACCAGTAACAGCCAGCCAGGGTCAGCAGTAACTCCAGGTTTGTATCTACACACTTAACAGAGAGTGTTCTGGACTTCCAGACTTCCAAATGTGTTAAGGCAAAGGAAAGAAAAAAGGGGTATGAAAGGGAAAAGACTGTGTCCCATCACTGCAATTGTACCATGTGCAAATATTAAGAACTAGCTGTGAGCAAATGAGAACTTCCATGATACTATTGTATTGGGGCTTGCATTAGGCAAGAAGTTCAACCAGTTTTCTTACTGCTTTCAAAGTATTTTTTCTGTGTTTTCTTTCAACAATTTGACTATGATGTATTTACGTGTGGATGTTTTTGTGTTTATCCTACTTATTGAGTTCCCTATACTATTTATTTAGTTTCTTGAATGTGTAGATTAATGTTTTTTCATAAAATGTGGCAAATTTTCAAACATTATATCTTCAAATATTTTATGGGCCTTTTTTCTCTCCTTTCTGAGACTTTTTTTGAATATGGTAGTGTGCTGGTGGTACCTCACAAATCTCTGTGGTTTGTTCATTTGAGAGATTTTTTTTAAATGGCTCTTTTTCAGGTTAGATTATTTCTGTTGAAATATATTCAAGATTGTTGATTATTTCTGCCATTATTTCTGCCATTTAAGTCTCCCTAGTGAATTTTATGTTTCAGTTATTTTACTTTTCAACTCAAGATTTTACATTTGACTTTATTTTACAATTTCTTTTCTTTTTTGAGATTTTCTAAATAATGATTCACTGTTGACATACTTTAATTCTTTACAAATGATTTCCTTTAGTTCTTGAACAATTTATAAAAATTATGATATAGTCTTTGCTAAGTCCAACATCTGGTCCTGTTCAGAGGAAATTTCAACGTTTGCTTTTCTCCTTAGTATGGATAACAGGACTTGTAATATTTTGTTGAAAAGTAGACATTTTATATAATAGATTGCAGCAGTACTGAATTCTAATTACTCATATGGATTGTTATTGCTGTTCTTTGTTTGTTTTTTTGTTTGGTTTACTAGACACTGCCTGGACTCATTTTGGACAGTCAGTATCTCTTGTGTTCTATTGGGTGCAGCATCTAAATGCTCTATATGGTATATCTTTTATTCTCATTTTTATTTTAAACCTAGATTCCCAGGATTTTTTTCCTCTGTCAGCATAGCTTAATGTTGAATATATGGATTATTATTGGCCAGACATTGTGTTCAAATACCTGGAGTCATTAAGGTATCTACTTTTTCTTCATGAATCTGAGTGTGAGTTGAGGAACACAATCACAATTGATGCAATTTACAAGTCTTCTCTAACTTTCCTTTTCCATTGATCCTTTTCCTGGCTCATATGCACATACATAAGGTGTCACATTTAGCCAGGGATGTATGGACAGCTAGGGCCCTCTGCTTTCTCTACTGAGGGTACCATATAGCCCTTCAGACAACTAGAGATATTTAGGAGGCTAACCAGACCAACTTTGTTGGTCTCATTTCCCAGAGAACTTTGTTAAATTTCTCACTAGTGTACTGATTTGATGTTTTCTCCACCCAGGTTTTCAATGTCAGCTAGCTATTATGTTGGACTTCTCTGTTTGTTTGCCACTGAGATCACTGCTGCTTCTGACTACACCCAGGGATGTAGGGTTTCTCCATGCTCTTCAAATTCATTTCAGCTCCCTCTAGCAGTGATGCTCTAGATTTCATGGCTTGCCTGATCATGGCCATAGGAGGCACCTTGATACTCCTGACAGAGCTAGGGTGAATGGGGTGGGAGAATGGGAATGGTCCCATACTAACACACCACAGAATTCCTTGTTACTATGTGAAGTTCAGTAGATATATAAATGTTTCTCAATGTGTTCTATGCTTTTGATTAATATCCAGAATCTTGAAATGGTTGTCTGACTCTTCATTGTTGCCTTTGGGAGAGAGGAGTT
This sequence comes from Kogia breviceps, assembly GCF_026419965.1. Classification (NCBI taxonomy): domain Eukaryota; kingdom Metazoa; phylum Chordata; class Mammalia; order Artiodactyla; family Physeteridae; genus Kogia; species Kogia breviceps. The sequence goes on along the minus strand of NC_081318.1, from coordinate 66,549,291 downwards.
GCTGAGTTCCTTCTTCTACCATTCTGTTCCCCTTTAGAGGACCTTGTTTGGTGATAGACTACACGCCCCGCTTGCTGCATCAGCTGTCAAGATTCAAATAATTTGAGAATGAATTCACCAGGTCTTCTGAAATAGCATTTACTGGAGGAAACTCATGGAAACAGAAAAGGTAGCAGGAATATGTTCCCTATTACTCATTGCATTATGATGCAATGCATAGATACAGCTAGCTGAATATCAGACTCCAGGAGAGGGATGGCAAATATTTTCCAGAATGTATGTTTTAGATTGTTTGTTTGTCTAAGATAGTTCCTTTAGAGTAGGCACTGGAAAAAGAATTATTGGACTAGTGGTAATGAACATTTTGGGGTCTCTTGATAAATGATATTATACTGAATTTAAAAAGAATTTTATTAGTTTAAACTTCCTATCAGCAAATCATGGAAGTGTTTATTCCAAGGGATAAAAGCCAGTTGAGACTAACGCAAAGGGGAAGGGATATGACACATGTGATAAGCATAAAAGGGTAACTTTTTAAAAATTCAAATTCTTTTGATTTGTAGTAAGGTTAAACACCTTTCTACATATTTCTTCACAAGTTGTATTTTCTCGTATATCACTGTTCTATTTGCATCTTTTGTCAACTTAATAATAAATACTTAAAAATTTACTTCACATCATACTAGATAAATCCTCGGTGTATTTGCTGATTTATAAATTTCTAGACTTTCAAAATCTGAGTTAATTAGATCAATCTGATCCAATTATATATTAATGACTTTATTATTAAAATATATTTTAGCATGTAGGAAAAAAGATATAAGAACATTTAATTGCTTAAATTTAAGTATTTTTACTTAACGCTTACTTGAATTAATTTAAGTATGAATTGGTGCATAGTAATCAGATGTTCTCTATTTCCAACAATGACAGGAGAAATTGACAGAAGAAATATATGTTTCAGTATATGGTAATTAGATTTTAGAAGAGATTAATTTATGAAAGAGGTTGTGATATGTCCTTCAAGTGTCTTAATACATGTTTTTGTGCTTCTCCAACCACTAAACTATGGCATTTTTACTGTAATAGAAACTTGTGGTATAGACTAATACATGTTTCGGAAAATCATTTTAGAAATCAATGTAATTGTCAATTGTAGCTAAATACTTAATTGTACAAAAATATTTTCTGCTACTATTTTAATGTCAACCGATTTCAATTTCTTGGCTTCCAATACAGCTTTCACACATATGTCACTAACCTATGACCCTTAGATTATTTTATTTTCTGTTATTATTTCTCTCTCGTTGTCTGAAAATAGGTAGAGTCTGATTGATTCTACAATGAATACATTATACATAATTTTTATGCCTACATGTTTTTGCTAGTATATTTAGTCATACACTTTCAGTAATTTTTGCAATATTTTCAACAAATGTAATCATTTTTCTTAAAGGCTAACATGGACATCTGCTTCACCCTAGAATCAGAAGGCCAGATAAGTCTTTGGCTGGGCATTCATCACACCTACTGACTTTAGAGGGAATATCTAAAACTCATCCAAGAACAGAAATTAGCTCATTAAAAAAAATGGAAGAGCAAAGAAGGTTTAGAGTTTGTACTTGTGGGTTCATTTTTATTATTTTTAGCTGTTAAAAAGTATGGACATTGGAAAGGAAGAGACTACAAATACATGCAAATGGTTATTATTTTAACTTATGATTAATTTTCTTGTTCTAGCAGTATTTCTACTCAATGGTCTCCCTATCCTAAAATCATATACTATATATATTTTATTACAATATCTAATCTTTTAAATTGTGTGGAAAGATGAATATAATAGTTTTTTATTTAATGTTTTTGCTTCCTTGATTATCTACTTTTCTGGAAACATAAGTCTTTTTCTTAGTTTTATCACTCTCCTTTCTATATGTTTACATATTTTCAGAAATTACAAAAATAATCCCTCACATTTACAGAAAGAGCTTGACAAGTCTATCTGTATAACTATTTGTTTTTCAGTTATTTTATTCCTTCCTTTCTTCTTTTCCCTCCCTCCTTCCCTCTTTCCTTGCTCTATTTTGAAGCATCCTCCTCCATATCTAAGTATTTAATTAGATATCACCCTCCATAGGAAATATATTTTGTACAGTGTACTTCTTAGTTAAAATAGCTTTGCAGGCAGGAAATGTAAATAAAATATTTTGTGTGCTTTTGTGTTCATGTTCTTCATCCACCCATATGTAAAATGTCAGTTCTGAGCAAACTAGCATTTTAATCATCTGTTTGTAAGGTGTTCATATTAAACTCAAAAGTGTATTTTTCTCTAGATGTAAATTCCCAAAACAAATTATGTAATCAATTTAAGCTAAATACACCTGGGGAAGAGAAGTGCTTTTTTTTAGCAATCCATGAACATTTTTATTGCATTTTTATTTATCTATACACCTTTATTACACAGAGCTTCTGTATTGCTGTATTTTCTTTGGAGAAGAAAGAGCAGTTGGTTCTACACTGGATGGGGCTCTCAATGCAGACTTTCCTGGTAATTGTCTCCATGAATGATTTCTCACTGGGTGTGCTCTCTCTAGATAGTTCTGCCTTTTGTATTTCTTTGCCTTGTGGATTTTTTGCAGGGCCTATTTCTCAAAGACACATTTTAACTTTATAAAAGGTTAAACTCATGGAAATGGTCACCTGGTGTGTGTATGGGATGCAGAGGAGGAGTAATAAGAAAATATCCCTTGGAGAAAGAAGCAAGAGAAAGTTTTCAGAGAATGGGTTCCATGATTACAGGAGAGCACATCTCACTCTGCCTTAGAATGTTGGTCAGTTGTCAAGCCCTCAAATGTGCGATGAACCAAGAAGGATGATCCTAGGTTAAGATTTCATGAATGAGGCAGGTCACACTGCTGCAGAAACACTGGACTGTGTCAAAAGACATTTCACTGGACTGTCACCAAATAGTAACAACTGACCACCAGAGGGCTTTCCTACATTTTTGGCACGCAGAGTATCCTGAGACTTTATTTAGAATAACCCTCAGTGAAAATTAAATCAATTTTTTGCCAACATATGAGGATGCTTGAACTTCAAGTTCAACAGATTTAAAGAAAATTCTTGCTATGCAAAGATCATTATTTTTTGACAGTGACCCTGGGGGTCAGTCCATGTTTTCTGCACAGTGTTTGAGAGGGGGACCTGGGACAGGGACTCCCCTTTTTTCCATATGGAAGGATGGCACTCCACCTTAGCTTCCAATGGAACCAACGAATTTCATCTACTGGAAGGGGGAGTATATAACCCCATATGCGGTAATGTTCCCAAGTTCCTCAAATTAAAGAGAAACTTACTTTTCCAGATAACTCTAATAACTAAGTGACACCAAAAACCTGACAGTGAACAACCTAACAAGTGTTCTTGCACTAACAGTGTTGTTCTCACACTTGCATTATAAAAACAAAGAGCAAAAAATGTAGGGTTCCATGGAACAAAATAGAGAGCCCAGAAATAAACCCACACACTTATGGTCAATTCGTCTATAACAAAGGAGGCAAAAATATACAATGGAGAAAAGAGAGTCTCTTCAATAAGTGGTGCTGGGAAAACTGGACAGCTACATGGAAAAGAATGAGATTAGAACATTTCCTCACATCATATACAAAAATAAACTCAAAATTGATTAAAGACTCAAATATGAGACCTGAAACCATAAAACTTTTAGAAGATGACATAGGCAGAACACACTTTGACAGAACTTGTAGCAATATGTTTTGGATCTGTCTCTTAAGGCAAAAGAAATAAAAGCAAAAATAAACAAATGGGACCCAATTAAATTTAAAATTTAAAACTTAAAAGCTTTTGCATAGTAAAGGAAACGATTGACAAAATTAAAATAAAATCTACAGAAATGGAGAAAATATTTGCAAGTTAATGACCAATAAAGAGTTAATATCAAAAAACATATAAATAGCTCATACAACTCAATATCAAAAAAACAAACAACCGGGCTTCCCTGGTGGCGCAGCGGTTGGGAGTCCACCTGACGATGCAGGGGACACGGGTTCGTGCCCCGGTCCGGGAAGATCCCACATGCCGCGGAGCGGCTGGGCCCGTGAGCCATGGCCGCTGAGCCTGCGCGTCCGGAGCCTGTGCTCCACAACGGGAGAGGCCACAACGGTGAGAGGCCCGCGTACCACAAAAAAACAAAAACAAAAACAAAACACACAAATAAAACAAACAACCTGATTAAAAATTGGGCAGAAGACATGAATAGAGAGTTTTCCAAAGAAGACATACAGATAGACAACAGGTACATGAGAAGATGCTCAACATTTCTATAAGAAGAAAGCAAATCGAAACCACCTGACAGGTGTAAGATATCACCTTACACCTGTCAGAATGGTTATCATCAAATAGACTACAAATAACAAATGTTGGCAAGGATGTGGAAAAAAGGGGAACACTTCTACACTGTTAGTGGAAATGTAAATTGTGCAGCCACTATGGAAAACAGTATGGAGAGTTCTCAAAAAACTAAAAATAGGGTTACCATATGATCTAGCATTACCACTCCTGGGTATATATGCAAAGAAAAGAAAAACACTAATTCAAAAAGATACATGCTCCCTAATGTTCATAGCACCTAGAGTATTATGCTAAGCAAAATAAGCCAGACAGAGAAAGACACACACTCTATAGTATCACTTGTATGTGGAATCTATAAAATAAAGCAAACAAATGTATTTAACAAAACAGAAACAGACTCAAATGTAGAGAACAAACTAGATCTAAGAGATACTGTATGTAAGAGATACCAACTACTATGTATAAAATAGATAAGCAACAAATATATATTATATAGCACAAGGAAATATAGCCACTATTTTATATGAACTTTAAAAGGAGTATAATCTATAAAAATATTGAATATTGATGTTATACCCCTGAACCTAACGTAATATTGTAAATCAGTTATACTTCAATAGAAAAAAATTGTGTAAGCTTCTGGTCCTGAAAAATCTTGATTAAAAATAACATTAAACCAAAAAAAAAAAAAAAAAAAAGTGGAGGGTTCCACTTGGAACAAAATTCACACTCTGTCCAGGTCTCACTGTCTCCCTATGAAATAATGGCAGACTGGAGTTTTGATGGGTAAATAACTTTCTTCTCTTGACCTCATGTGTTTTCTTTTTCCCTAACAGAGCCAAAGCCTTTCCTCATGCTCTGTGACACTGTACATGTTGTTCTAAACTATTTTGTTATCCCAGATGAGACTATGCACAAAATTACTAAAATATTTTATTTCAGGTATAGCTTAATTTGTGGACTGATATTTATATACACTGGGTTGGCCAAAAATTTCGTTTGGGTTTTTCCATAACATCTTATGTATATATTTACCTTTGCCACATATGTATGACTTAATTACAAATAAAATACCCATAAATGAGAGTTTGCCTAGTGGCTTTATCAATGAGTACATTGTACCCCTGGACACAGGACCTGTTGTAATTCTTACATAGTAGTGTATTAAAAACAACTGTGGACAGAAGACAATCAGCCTATAAGCCTGAGAGACACTTACCAAGGCTTTAAAACAGAGGCTGGCAGATGTTTTTTACATTCTTAAAGTCAAAAATGAATAAGGAGGAGGAGGAGGTGGAGGAAAAGCCAGAGGAGGAAGTAGATAAGGAGAAGGAATAGAGAGCAAATGTCACCAAAAAGCCTAAATATTTACCACCTGTCTCTTTACAGACAAGCCCCGCTTTAGAATAAAAAGAACCATCTTTTTGTTTTAGATAACAATGTAGTCTTTTCATAGAAATGTGTACGTGCATTTTATAGAAAGGAGAGAAGTATTGACGATACTGCTGCAAAAAAATTTTTTTTTATAGCCCCATCTTATCAGCATGAGAAACTGTAGAGCAAAGTGGATCAGGACATGAAGAAGAAGTAGCCAACCATAACTTTGAAAGCTAACTTAAATTTTAACAAACTTAAGCTTTGTACCCCCGAATGCACACATGAGGAGTGCATCAAAGCTCTGCAAGGCTCTTTCTTACCACCACTGTGCTGATATTTTCAAATGCTGTCCGAAATAACTCCATTTCCCTCTCCTAATCCTTCATAGCAATTCAAGGCCTCTTTGGAAATGTGGGCTAGTTCAGCCCTGTTAGGTTAGTAGCTGCAACAGTTAAGTCTAGCTTTAAATGGCTTGGCTTTAAATGATAGTAATTGCTCTTTAGGCTTCCGAAATATTTTTTTCCCTATTCTTTTGTTTGATGGTATCTTCAGTCAGGATCTCGGAACACATTTCAATCAACAAACTTTGAATCTCCTAAAGGATAGGTAGCTGCTTTTCACCCCCATTTGTTAGCGTTAGTCCCAGGAATCTTTGTTTCCTAACCTGAGACCTGAACTTTCTTTATGTCTCCTTTGGATGGCCAGATCTTATAGTCTAGAATTACTTAGGTGAGTAAACAGTTTAGGGTCCATCCTTTTCTAAAGCTAAAAATACATGAGCATTTTTTTCTTAATTAGGTACAAAGTTGGACCATGATTTTATGTAACAACTTGCACATTCGAGTTTTAATTATTTGAAATCAATATAGAATTATTTTAAAATTTGAAGTGTACATTTTATTTAGAAAATTCTAATAAATATTAGTTGTTCATTAAGCAAAATTCAACAATTATTTTAGGTCAAAAGTGTGTCATCGATTTTCATCTATTTTGGTGTAGAGTACATAGACAGAATAATACACTTATAGCTTTTAAAGTTCTTTCACATTTTGAGGTAGAGATTGCATGAGTATTTATATCTGTTCTTAGAAAACAGAAAATTAGGTATAGTGAGGGAGAATGACTCATCAATGGCCACTTGGAAGATCAAGATATTAAACCTGGGAATTTAATATTTGATTCATAATTATTCCCAGAAAAAAGGTAGGCTTTCAATTTAAATTTAGCAGGTATTTTAGCTTTACTAATATATGCACTTTTGCCAATAAGGGAGTAGAACTGTCACATTTTTCTCTCAGCTAGTCAGTTAAAATAATTAAGTACAACTAATGATGCTGAATTTATATTTGTTGTTTCTAGGTTGAGACTATAAAATCCAGTTGACTTGATATAAAAGGAAATGCAGGTTTAGGATGTCAGTGCCATGTCAGAGTTCTTAGCTGACTTCCAAGTTTGATGCACATCCAGTAACATTCAATTGCTGTTCCTTAATTTGAGGGTGAAGATCTTATGTTTTAAATATTGGGAACTCGATACTATGTTTAACCCAATGTAGGAACACCTCCTGAATTCACAAAAATATTCCCTCAATATTTTCAATGTTTTATATCTGTACAGTCTTCACAATTATTTTACCTGAGTTATTTCACTTTATTCTTACAAAGCCTTGGATGGTAATATGTGTGTATATATATATATATATATATATATATATATATATCTGTGTGTGTGTGTGTGACAAAGCCTTGGATGGTAGGTAATATGTATATATATATATATGTGTGTGTGTGTGTGTATGTACGTATGTACACATACATATAAAATTTCCACTGGGCAGACAATTTAAGGCTACACAATAAGGGTGTGTATATTGACTTCTATTATTTTTTCCAATAAACTCTTTTTCTGAAATAGCTCCATTGTTTTCTTTCCCAAATAATTTGAAAGAGACTATGAAGAACAATTCTTAATATTTTTGTTAACTGAAAAAATAACTTAGGGACTTGTGTTATAGATAATTTAACTATTTTTTTAAAAAAATAGGACAGGAATATAGTAGGGAAAGCAATGAAGTTGTTTTTTAATGTCAGAAATATTTAGTTAGGATACCATGCTGTTAAATATTACATATTATATAGGTCAAGACTTTTTGGAACTGAAACAGTATACAGACACCCTTGAACAATGAGCGGATTAGGGATGTCAACCCTCCTGGCAGTCAGAAATCCACTTATAAATCTTTATAATCAGCTCTCCCTGTATGAGGCTCCTCCTCTATATAGTTCGTTCCTGCCTACATGTTTCCACATCTGAAGATTCAACCAACCGCAGATTGTGTAGTTCTGTGGTATTTACCATTGAAAAAAATCCACATTCAAGTGAACCCACGTAGTTTAAAACTATGTTGTTCAAGGGTCAACTGTATACTTATATATATATTTATTTACATTAAGTTATAAATATAATTTAATTTTTATTTAATTTAATCTATTAAGATATTTTTTAGTATACCATTTTTTAACAGGAAGTTTGACACTGCTTAGTTTACAACATCTTTAATCCTAGAAGGGTGAAAGAGAAAAAAAGGAATACACTGAGATAGAAGATATTCTAATAATTTATGCCAGTTTGCCAATCATTTTACTCTTGTGAGAATAACAAGATTACAAGTCCTTCTTTGATGAAATAGTTTCCTGACATACCTTTGACAAAATGTAAATTTATTTATTTACATCTTTATTGAGATACAGTTGACTGACAATTTTATATGTTTCAGGTGTACAGCAGAGTAATGCATGTTTTATGGTAAGTTTAGAATTCGTTTATTCTTTTGATGGAGAGAGAGGAGAGATGGATACATACTGAAATCAATCAGCCAAGGGCAATGGGAAGGCTGTGGTGATGCAGCAACACGGACAGGAACTCTCCTTCCTTCCTCCTTGCCTCCTCAACCGTGTGCCTGCCTCTGATCTCCTTCTTCATCCATAACATGTTACATACATTGGGGGGGAGTTAAGCCACTTGTATTTTTCTGCCATTGTCACTACCTGTGTGGCCTTGGTCAATTCATTTACTCTTTTAACCTTTAGTTTAATCCAAAATGAAGTAGTTGGATGAGACCACGTGTTTGAAACTAAAGATATATGCATAATGGAAAATAGTGAGACCAGTTATATGTGGAAATCTGCAGGCATCCAAGCTCACAATGAAACAACAACAAGCATATAAACAGAAAAAAAATGTGCAGATAAACAACGGTCTTTAAAAACATCATTTACAGGCATGGAGTTTGCTCCCCTAAAACGAGATAAAGACTAGGTCTCATTTTTCAATTTTAAAATTGGGTGAATTGTGTGTTTTTATAAAATTATGAGACATACCACTTTAAATAATGCAGAAAACATGGTAATTTTTTTCTTAAAAAATCATTAGTTATCTTAAGATTCAGTTACGTCTTCTAAATAATTAGGGAAGTGACTGGAGTGGGAAACTGGCAGGGTGAGGTTATTTGATGTCTGACTTACAAGAGAGTCAAATAAAGACCATCACAAAACAACACAATTGTGCTTGTATTAATGCACAAAGTCTAATTTTATCAGAAAAGACATATTTTTAGTGTAAGAAAAATTTACTAGTTCTTAGCTCCACTGGCAAAAAGTACTTATATATACATCCCTGCACAAAATCAAAAATGCTGAAAATTAAGTAGGAAACGTAGTATGTATACATAATGGGAGGCACCTCCTGTCTTCAAGCTCACAGTGAGGGTCAGGGGATTTAGATTAAGGACACTTTCTTCTTTTTATTGGGTCACACGTATAGCATATTTCCATATAGGATCTAGGAATACTTTCTTTAGGTTATTCACTTTTAAACTAGATATTATTTGCTTTCGAGCTTCCTGATTACATTTACTTTTTAAAAATGATTTTTCAAAATACGTTGGTTTTAATATAGTAAATAGTATTGATTATTAAATTAAAGCCAAATAAAAATCATAAACGCTCTCTTTAAACAATATTGTTTTATGTAGTGTTTTATGGGCTGGAAATGTAAAACATTTTCTGGACTGGAATCATGCCTTGTTTTCTGTTCTTGTCCTATCAGCAATTATATTATTTACTTTCTGAGAGTGAGAGTGAAAGTGAGAGTGAGAGAAAGAAGAGAAGGGAGGGTGGAAGGGAGGAAGGAAGGGTGGGAGAAGGAGAGAGAGAAATCACTTATCTTCCACACTGAGATTCTGATGATGACATACAGATCATCTAATGGGATCTGACTAAATAATATTGTGCTGCTTACAGCTTAAAAGTCTTAGAATCATGTCACTGTTTCTTTTTCAGAAATTTTCAGAATTTATCAACACAATGATTCCTCTTATGGTTTTAAGTTAAGTCCATGTTAGGGATGATTTTTTAAAACAAATGCATTAAACTTTAACAGTGTTTTTACAACAAAGGACCACATTCTAGTTTCCTTGATAAAGAAAGTGAAAGAAAAAAAGTACAAAATGTATTAGGCCTAAATCAGGCAAACTAACGAATTTTAATTTGTCAGATACGGTTGAGGGTCTAGATTATGTTTTGATGGTTGCTCTAATTAGAACTGTGAAACACTAAAGATCTCATATACACTTTAGATACACTGGCTCAATCAGAACTGTTTTAATACAAGCTGCTTCATGTAGATGCTGTACAACAGTATTTTTTTGTACCTTTTTCCTTCAACAACTGCTGAAGTCTTCATTTACACTGAACAAATTATCGTGAGCAGCGGGGAGGAAGCAATCAGCAAGGTGTAGCTGGAAATAGGTCTATTTTCATTACATGTTGGAAAGGGCCAGGGGACATGACATTTGTCCAGCCTAGTAAGGGAGTACTCTATTAAGAGGAAAAAAACAAAAGCAAAAACAAAAACCAGGAAAAAACATAAACACTGTTGAGCTGTGTCCTCCTGAGAACACAGATAAAGGAAAATTTGAGAGTATGTGGTTTATGCTGTAGACATTTTCTGCTATGGCACATGATGGCAAATGAAGACAAGCCTTTCAGGGAAGATTTTCTTTTCTCTTTTCTAGAGTAATTCCAATTTCACTTTCTCTTAGGGACTCACCAGATTACATTGTTATGTGTAAATAGAGGGAAAAAAATCAGTGGGCAAAGAAAAAAATATTCAAAAGAAATTTGGAAAAGAGTACTTTTCAAAAGATGGATAGAGATTTAATTCTATTTCTGATTAAAGTGAAAATAGAAGAATTAGACTATGAGGTCGATTTGGTACCCAAGGCTCCTGACCTCTTCCTGAGCTTTTCTGAATAACAACATTGGTTATTGTTAGTCTGCTACAGTAAGGAATAAGTGGTAGAATCCTGGAAACATACTTCATTCCACCATGATAAAAAACCCACAAAATCTTTCACCCAAAAACATGATTAGAAGGGTTGATTCAGCATTTTTAGAAATAGATTGTAATTTTTAAAAGGTCATTTTATTGAACTTTTCTCTATGATTTATAGACTCATTATCATAATTAAAGTAAGAAGAAACCACCAATACTCATTTGGGGTGACTATGTATCCTCTGCTCACCCAAGATGACATGTTTACTTAAAATGGCAATGATAATTGATGCTCGACTATGTTTCATCTAATTCCAGTATCATATCTAAATATTTATATAGTGGATTCAGAGAATTTGTAGGTGTCACATTACATAATTTAATGGGAGATTAACTTTCTGTTTTAATATTTAAAAGAAGGAAATTCAAGTTAATAGCAGAGATAATTCTACTTTCTGAAAACTGATCCAGTACTGAATGGTAATGAACATCAGATAACAATTTGAGAATGACATACACTCTAATAAAACATTCTATTGTTTAAAGAGCATTATTTGGGATAACTAATCTCAGAAAAATTGCTAAGACCAGTAAATGAATCAGAATTTATATAACTGACTCCTTATGATGGTAGCAGTAACTGGAGATAAAATTGGATTATTTGGCTACAGAGAAAGTCAAAACTATATTTGTCCTACTTTGGTAACTTATAGCACAATTATCTATACTTCTAATAATTGATATAATTTTGCTTTCTGAATCTGATTAGTGAAATGAGAAATGTCCTCATCTTTTTACTAAACTTTCAAAATTTCTTAGTATTTCAATGAAAATTTCACAACATTTATATTAGGTTGGGAAGAACACAGCTAACATAATTTCTTTATAAAAGCTAAAGAGTTTTCTTCATTCTTATATTTTCTATGTGAAGTTACTATCTGAATGTTGTTTTTGTTGTTTTCCTTTCAATAAACATAAAATATTTTTTGTGATTCTATTTAATGTCTACAGCTGACAATTACAGGTAATTTTAAATATTGTTTCATTTTATTGTTAAAAAATGTTTTCAGCTTAATATTTTTTCTCTGAGTCCTATTATTTCAGAGATAAGTATAGTTTTATTTCCATAAAACATTACTGTGAAATACTTCATACTTTTATATGAAAGGACACACAATGAAAGGTATGCTCAATAAATTTTTACAAAGAGAACACATTTCAATCACCACTAAGATCAAGAAATATTGTACAACTTACTGTAGATTATAGGTTTATGAATGTAAATATACACTCCTAAACACTATTGTTTAGTTCTGTCTATTTTTTACATTCTGTATACATGATATCTTACAATATATATTATTTTGTATTTGGCCTCTTTCACTCAAAATTTTTAAAAATAGCCATGTTACTTAATGTAGCTATGGTTTATTTACTTGAATTGCTCCATTGTATTTCTGGTATGGATAACCTATACCACAAATTCTTTATCCATTATGCCATTAAGGGGCATTAAAATTGTTCCCAGTATTTGATTATTGTGAATAGTGGTACATTAAACCTTCTTATCTTTGGGTACAATGTATATGCGTTTCCTTTGTTTATACCTAGAAGTAAATTTGTTCGGGTGTAGAGAATGTGTATGTTCAATGCAACAGATAAGCCCAAATGAGTTTTACAGAGTGGTTGTGACAGTCTGTGTACCCCAACAGTAAGCTAGAACAGTTATGTCTGTGCTAGATTATTTGCCCATATCTGATACTGCGGGTCTATCATTGTAATCATTCAGGTGGCTTTGTTATTGCTGCCTTTTGGATTTCCCTGATAACTAATGATGTCAAAGACCTTTCCATACGTTTCTTATCCATATTGATATCCTCTTTTGTGAAGTGCCTAATCAAGTCCTTTGCTATTTTTCTAATTTCGACTAATCTCTCTTTCTTATTAATCTGTAGGTGGTCTGTAAATCCTCTCAGTAGAAACACTTTGCTGGGTGTATGTTTTGGAAACGTCTTTACTCTATTTGCTGTTTGCCTTTTCATTCTTTTAATGGTGTCTGTGGTGAACAGAAATTTTTGATTTTAATGAAAAATTTATAATCATGACCTTGAGATTAGTGTTTTTAGTTTCATGTTTCAAAAAGTTTTTCCAAGCTTATAAAGACTTTCTCATATCATTTTCTAGAAGATATATTGTTTTTTCTTTTACACTGTTGTTAAGTTTCACTAGAACTAAATTTTCTGTGATACGAAGGAGAGATCATGCTTCATATTTTCCGTGTAAATATCGAAATTTCTCAGTAACATACACTGAAAATACCATCATTTCTCCACTAATCTGCAATATTTCCTTTGTTACAAATCAAAGGTACTTATATCTAGGGTTTGTTTTTAGATTCTTTTCTATTTATATGATCTATTTCTTTTTTTACTCTTATACTGTCTTAATGATTGTATATATAAAAAGTCTTGGAATCAGGCAGAACAAAAACTCTCATTTTGTTTTTGTTCAAAAGCCTCCAGAGGCTCTGGGTAATTTTAATTTTCATATATATTTTAAATTCATTGAAGTTCAAAAAATGTTTGAAGATAATACTGAATTTTCAAACCTACATAGTATATTCTGTCTCTTATATGGTCTTCCTTAATTTATTTCAATATTTTATATTTTTATCCATGAGTTTATGTATAATTTATCACATATATTATACATTTGCAAATTATTTCAGATGTCATCTTTTATAAACGCAAATTTCTGTTGCTAGTAGATAAAAATGCCATTGACCTTTTTATGCTGAACTTGCAAATAGCAGTTAAGGTAAACACACTCAATTTAATTACTTTACCTGTTGGTATTTTTTGGATTTTATATGAACATAATAATGTCACATGGAAATGAAAAAACTCCCATTTATTCTTTTTCAATTATTTTATCATGTGCTTCTTTTTTCTTGCCTTATTGCAGTGGGTAGAATCTCCAGTAAAATTTTGCATGTAAATAACAAGACCAGGTATTGTTGCCTTTTACTTAATCTCAAAGTAAATATTTTAATTATTCAACATTCATTATGTTAATTATATGGTCTTTAAAAAGCTTTTTTTTAAGATCAAATTTCCTGTTTATTTCTAGTTCAATATGAGGCTTTGCAAAAGGATATTAGCTTTAAGAAAATCCTTTTATTTAACACCTTAAAAAGTTATATAAGATTTTCTCCTCTATTTAATTAATGTGGATAATTACATTTATTAATTTTGAATGTTAAACCAATCCTGCATTTCTACAGCATATATAATTAGGCTGTGAAGTATTATTAGTCTCATTTCACATGTGTAAAATTCTTAAAGATACAAAAGTGATTTGCCAGTCAGGGGCTGAGGAATGGAACAAAACATATATCTTTTTCTTAATCTTGGCTCATTCCACTATTAGTTATTACAGTGAAATGAGTAGAATCTTTAAACAATAATTGCATTCAAATATTATATCTGTAGAGCATAATTTTATAATTTGAGTCACTCTTTCATCACTCACAGCCTAATTTTTCTCTTTAAAATGAGGTTTGTAGTTGGTAATAATATTTATCTTTATTTAAAGATAAATATTACTAAAGGACAAAATATAATGCATAAGAACAATGGATTTTTTAAAATGTCTTTATTATTATAAATTATGATGGCTTTAACTTCAAATGTTCTTAATAACCTAGAAATATTTTGTTCTTAATAACCTAGAAATTATAGAAAACAGAATATTTCTTACAAGTGTAAATGCTCCTGCTGTGGATTTAAAATTATATTCTTTTGCTCTCCTTCTTTATGCACAGATTTTTTCCTGTGTTATGCTTCTGCTGTCCCTTATACAGACACTATTATTGTACCATAAGGCACTTTGTCTGAAAGGTGTTATACACTTTTACAGAGCCCCTGTAATAGTTACATTATGAACTGCATATCACACAACTGAAAACCAAATATTCTTGGGTGCAATAAAAAGACAGCAATACTGTGTAAAAAGTCAAGAGAGGTAAAACGAAATGAAGTGGGTAATGGGGACAAGTCAGGTTCACTGATTGGATGACTGAATATTGCTATGGTGGCTACCTCCATTAAAATTCTATATATGTATTTTGTAGAAATTAACAAGATGATTATAAATTCATATAGTAATGCAAGACACCTGGGGTAGCCAAATAGTACTGAAGAAGAAAAACAAAACAAAACAAAGAAAAACAAAGAAAAAAAACAAAGAAAATTCATACTTCCCAAATTCAAAACCTACAGAGCTACAGTAACCAAGACAGAGTGCTACTACCACAAAAATACACATATAAATCAATGGACTAGAGTTGAAAGTCCAGAAGTAAACTAACATTTATGGTCAAATTATTTTTGACAAGGTTGCCAAGGTAATTCAATGGGGGAAAGAATAGTCTTTTGAATAAATGATACTGGAACAACTGGATATTCACGTACACAGGAATGATGTTGGGCCCTACCACACACCATAAAAAAGAAATAACTCAAAACGGATCAGGGATTTAATATAAGAGTTAAAGTTACAAAACTCTTGGAAGAAAATATTGAAATAAATCATTATGACCTCAAATTAGTCAATGGTTTCTTAGAAAGGACAACAAAAGCACAGTGACAAAATAGAAAATTGATCTTATCAAAATAAAAAAACCTTTTGTTCTTCAAAGGATATTATCAATAAAGTGAAAAGATATTCTACAGAATGGTAGAAAATATTATTTGCAAGACACATAACTGATAAGGGATTTATATCTAGAATATATAAAAGATACTTAAAACAATAATAAAATGTAAACAACCCAATTTAAAAATGGGCAGAGGATTTAAATAGATATTTCTCCAAAGCAGATGTACAAATAGGCAATAAGCACAAGAAACAATGCTCAGCATCATTATTCATTAATAAATCTCAAATCTAAAAAATTTGCTAAGAAGGTAAATCTCATGTCAAGCATCCTTACCACACACACACACACACACACACACAGGACACAGGAAACTTTTACTGGTGGTGGATATGTTTGTTTTCTTGATTATGGTGATGATATCACAGGTGCATGCATATGTCTAAACTCATCAATTGCATTAAACATGTGCAGTTTTTTGTTCTGTATCTCAATTATACCTCAGTAAAACTGTTAAAAAAGTTACAAATCAAAACCACGATGAAATACCATTTGCACTCATTAGGATAGCAAAACAAAAAAGAAAAAATATCAAGTGTTGACAGATATGGGAAGAAGTTAGAATCCTCATACATCGTTGGTGGGATTGTAAAATGGTGCAGAAACTTTAGAAAATTGTTGGGAATTCTTCAAATATACAGCTATGTTATCCAGTATTTCTACTCCTAGACATTCAAGACAATGGAAAATATCTGTCCACACAAAAACTTCTACACAAATATTCATGGCAATATAAATCATATTAGCCAAAAAGTGGAAATAATCCAGATTCCCATCAATTGATGCATGGACCAGCAGAATGTGATATATCCATAAAAGAGAAAATTATTTCATCATAATCAACGATGCTCCAATATAAAAGAAAAATATTTTTTAAAAGCAATGAAATACTGACACATGCTACAATATAGATGAGCCTTGAAAACATTATGATAATTTTAAGAAGCCAATAATGAAAGGCCACATATTGTGTGATTTCATTTATATAAAATGTTTAATTTAGGCAAATCCATAAAGCAGATGAGTAATTGCCAAGGCTGAGGGGAGGAGGCAATGGTAAATAATTGTTCATGGGCATGGGTTTCTTTCTGGGGTGGTGAAAATGCTCCAAAATGTGATGGTGATGGTTGCACAGCTCCGTGAATATAATAAAACCAACTGTACCGTTTCAAAGTGTGAATTTTATGGTATATACATTACAAATCAATAGAGCTGGGTTTTTTTTTGAGGGGTGGATGTTTTTGTTTTTTTAAAGCAACTGCAGTGAGGGTAGGAAATGTTGGCTTTTGAATTACATAGATTTATTTCACATCCTAGCTCTCACCTCTTATTAACTAATATTAGCCAAGTTTATTGATATATTTGATACAATATCTATACAAGTAGTAGAAGTTTAAATGAAATCTTTTCAGTTTTTCCTCAAACTTCCTTGATTCAAAAACTCACCTCCAGCAATGGCCAATTTGCAGATTTCTAGGTACCCACTCCTGGAGTCTGATTCAGTAGGTCTTAGGTAGGGATCACAATTTTGTGTTTAAACATATGCCTTAGGTAATTCTTATGATCAGATAAAGCTTAAGGAAATAACGATAGCCTTGAACCTTGCTAAATGGGTGCTCAATAAATACTAGTTTTTCTCTATTTTCTCCTATGCCAGTACCCCTTTAAGAAAATATGTGTAAGTAACATAATATTGTACATCAACTATATTTCAATGAAAAAAATGTGTGTTTGTACATGTGTTTATAATGTAGGTGATTATATGTGACTATACACATATTCATATATATCGGAGATTCCATTTCAAAATTTCTACAAAAAGTATACCTTAGCTACTTAAGAAATTTCAAGGTTGAAAATGGACATATGCAACTCTAGCTAATATTTTTTAGAGCCTAGGATATGCAGATCTAACATAGATCAATGTTAGTATGTAACCATGGCTTGCCACTGGCACATGTTTTCCCATCTAAAAAAGCAAAACAACTTTGTAACAGGTTTTAAGCACTACAATCTCAAGCTATTCCTTGATAGAAACTTGTCTTCTATATATACTAAATAATTTAGTAACATTAGCAGTCTTTGCACAATAGATGTCAAGTAATTGCCTAGCAGGGGTGTTACAGATTTTATATGAACGTGTGTGGGTAGAGACATGTGAGCAAACCTGGAGAATAGCCATATGCACTTTCCCTAACTGTAGTCAGGATTATCAGCATCACACACTCTCATTAACAACAAATTTTATGAAATTTATTTATACGTTATAAAAAATGTCAAGTCAAATATAAATAGACTGGACTAAACATCTGTGATTACTGAAATCAACACATTTCCTCTATTAAATGCTTTCCCTAAGGAACATCTTCCTGCAGAGCAAGAAAATTATTCCAAATTCCCGTTAGAAGGTTTCCATATGAAGAAATGGTCTCTGTCTTTCCTGAAAGATGCTCAAGTGCCTATCAAAAACAGTATTTGTTTTAAAAAAAACAAATAAAAAGTACTGTTTCCAAGTTAGTAGATTCTGGGAAATGTTACAGAGAGAAATATGAACAGTGCTCTTTTTTGAAATTCATTATCATATTATATTTACTCTTAATTAACTTTATCAATTAATATAAACAGAAGTGTCTGGATGCATATATCAGTCCTTCATTAACATATAGCATTCATCTGCTCTGTGGCTTGCTTAGTTTCTGCCATTTGGTTAAGTGCCAACTTTACTTTGCTTTCACCACACCTTCCAAAAAATGTGCAGGATTTTGTGGTGGTTGCTTAAAAACTTTGAACCTAGAGTCCCAAGGAAACCTGTACTTTAGAAACAGTGTAGAATGAAGACAAGTGAATCACATGGAAAATTGTATAACTTTTATTTTCTTTTTTTCTACTAAAAATCTTCTGATAATCCCAAAAGTAACTGGTGATACTTTTCACCAGATTTCAATTATTCCCAGCACCATTTTCCTCTCTAAACTCACAGAATAACAGTCGTTATAATATGTTAACTCAGAATACACAAGGTCTCCTATAATATGACTGAAAACACGAAATCAATTTCACATTATTTGAGCTTTTCTATGTAGATAGAGCCAGAAGAAGGCACACTGAGTAGTATAGAGCCACACAAAAAAATTATCTTTGACAAGATATGGGTTTAAAGCTAAAAAGAGTTGTTTTTGATATTGAGCTGCATGAGCTGCTTGTATATTTTGGAGATTAATCCTTTGTCAGTTGCTTCATTTGCAAATGTTTTCTCCCGTTCTCAGGGTTGTCTTTTCATCCTGTTTATGGGTTCCTTTTCTGTGCAAAAGGTTTCATTATGTCCCATTTGTTTATTTTTGTTTTTATTTCCATTTCTCTAGGAGGTGGGTCCAAAAGGATCTTGCTGTGATTTATGCTCAACATCACTAATCATTAGAGAAATGCAAATCAAAACTACAATGAGGTATCACCTCACACCAGTCAGAATGGCCATCATCAAAAAATCTACAAATAATAAATCTGAAGAGGGCGTGGAGAAAAGGGAACCCTCTTGCCCTGTTGGTGGGAATGTAAATTGATACAGCCACTATGGAAAACAGCATGGAACTTCCTTAAAAAACTAAAAATAGAACTACCACATGACCCAGCAATCCCACTACTGGGTCTATACCCTGAGAAAACCATAATTCAAAAAGAGTCATGTACCACAATGTTCATTGCAGCTCTATTTACAATAGCCAGGACTTGGAAGCAACCTAAGTGTCCATCGACAGATGAAAGGATAAAGAAGATGGGGCACATATATACAATGGAATATTACTCAGACATAAAAAGAAACAAAATTGAGTTATTTGTAGTGAGGTGGATGGACCTAGAGTCTGTCATACAGAGTGAAGTAAGTCACAAACAGAAAAACAAATATCGTATGCAAACACATATATATGGAATCTAAAAAAAAAACCAAAAATGTTCTGATGAACCTACGGGCAGGAGAGGAATAAAGATGCAGATGTAGAGAATGGACTTGAGGACACGGGGAGGGGGAAGTGTAAGATAGGGTGAAGTGAGACAGTAGCATTGACATATATACACTACCCAATGTAAAATAGATAGCTAGTGGGAAGCAGCTGCATAGCACAGGGAGATCAGTTCGGTGCTTTGTGACCACCTAGAGGAGTGGGATAGGGAGGGTGGGAAGGAGACACAAGAGGGAGGGGATATGGGGATATATGTATATGTATAGCTGATTCACTTTGTTATACAGCAGAAACTAACACAACATTTCAAAGCAATTATACTTCAATAAAGATGTTTAAAAAAAAAGCTAAATAGAGTTGTTTCAACCAGCAATTTGCCTACTCACCCTTCTTAAAACAGGCATCATGTTTAGGAAGGAAGAACATTAGCTTATTTAGGATGGAAAAGAAAATTAGGAACTATGTATTTCAACCAAATTTCTTGACAGTGGGTTTAAGTGACATGTCCAAAATACCATAGGAAGTCAGTGACAGAAAAAAATTCTAATCTATTGTAATTGATTCAGTATCAGACTTGCTATTCGATGAAGCATATCTCCAAGGATGTTTATGTAGACACATACCGGTAGTAAATTACATTCTTTGCTTCTGGTCAAAGGAAACAATTAGTTAGTGATAACCAAAATATTTAATGGATGATTAATAGGAAAACTCAAACAGGATTTAATCAAGTTGTTAATATCTATATGTTTTTCTTTTTGACCATACATCTCTTTATATCCAAAATCATGTTGGAGCATGTCATTTGGTACATTACCTACATCTGTAAGATAGTCTTGTGCAGGGTTGCTATGAAAGACTATATTGTTGTCATCCACATAGCTCTTGGGATGCCCATCTCACAGATTATGATGCAAATGTCTCCCCCAAACATTATGCAGTTTATAACCTTCAAATTCTATGCAGCAGTCCTAAGGATGAGAAAAACCCTTTTCTACTATTAGTTTTCCAGAAGAAAATCTAACATTTGGTCTTTTCCTTGCTATTTTATTTTGATTGCACAGGTCTCCCTCTGCAGCTTTAACTGATTAGCACTGAACCTGTCATTAATCCTAATACACTGTATCTCTCTCTCTCTCACACCCCCCCCAACCACAGAAATACATGTCTGTTTTTTGTTTATTCACTTTTTACTTAAGCTCTACAATAACACTCACTTTTTGGTGCTCATTTCTATGAGTTTAGACAATGGCATACCCCACTACAATCAAGATTCAGAACAGGTCTATCACCCTTCAAAAAATTATTGTGCTGCCCTTTTTAATGAAGCCCTCTCTTGCCTCAGACCCTGACAACCAATGATCCATTTTCTGTTCCCATAATTTTGTCTTTTCCAAAATGTTACATAAAGGTAATCATAAAGTATGTAGACTTTTGAGCCTGGCTTCTTTCACCTAGTATAAAAATTTTGAGGTTCATGTGTGCTGTTGCATATCTTCGGTTAACCCTTTTAATAGATGAGTAATATTCCACTGTAAGTATGTATCACAATGCGTTTATCAATACATCTATTCAAGGACATTTGAGTTGTTCCTAGCTTTGGTGTTAAAATATTACTGCTCTAAACATACTTGTATACGTTTTTGTGTAAACAAATGTATTCATTTCTCGTGGATAAGTACCTATGGGTGAGATTGCTATTCTTTGTAATTAATTTTTGATAGTTTGATTAATATGTGTCTTGGCGTGTTTCTCCTTGGATTTATCCCGTATGGTACTCTCTCTGCTTCCTGGACTTGATTGACTATTTCATTTCCCATATTAGGGACGTTTTCAACTATAATCTCTTCAAATAGTTTTTCAGTCCCTTTCTTTTTCTCTTCTTCTTCTGGGACCCCTATAATTCGAATGTTGTTGCTTTTAATGTTGTCCCAGAAGTCTCTGAGACTGTCCTCAATTCTTTTCATTCTTTTTTCTTTATTCTGTTCTGTGGGAGTTATTTCCACTATTTTATCTTCCAGGTCAATTACCCGTTCTTCTGCCTCATTTATTCTTTTTTTGATTCTTTCTAGAGAATTTTTTTTATTTCAATTATTGTGTTATTCATCATTTGTTTGCTCTTTAGTTCTTCTAGGTTGTTGTTAAATGCTTCTTTTATTTTCACCATTGTATTTCCAAGATTTTGTATCATCTTTACTACTGTTACTCTGAATTCTTTTTCAGGTTGACTGCCTATTTCCTTTTCATTTGTTTTGTCTGATGGGTTTTTACCTTGCTCCTTCATCTGCTGTGTGTTTCTCTGTCTTCTCATTTTGCTTAACATACTGTATTTGGCGTCTCCTTTTCACAGGCTACAGGTTCGTCGTTCCCGTTGTTTTGGTGTGTGCCCCTAGTGGCCAAGGGTGGTTCAGTGGCTTGTGTAGGCTTCCTGGTGGAGGGGCCTGGTACCTGTGTTCCATTGGATGAGGCTGGATCTTGTCTTTCTGGTGGGCAGGACCATGTCCGGTGGTGTGTTTTGGGCTGCCTGTGACCTTATTATGATTTTAGGCAGCCTCACTGCTAATGGGTGTGGTTGTGTTCATGTGTTGCTAGTTGTTTGGCATAGGAGGTAGCATGGTAGCTTGCTGGTCATTGAGTGGAGATGGGTCTTAGCACTGAGATGGAGATTTCTGGGAGAGCTTTCGCTGTTTGATATTACATGGAAATGGGAGGTCTCCGGTGGACCAATGTCCTGAACTTGGCTCTCCCACCTCAAAGCCACAGGCCTGAGACCCAGCCAGAGCACCAAAACCCTGTCAGTCATGCGGCCAACCAAGTGCAACCAAAGTTGTGATACTTATTTCCCTTTTAGGTGTCCACAAGGTATTAAAAGGCACTGTGGGAAGAGTATATTAGTAGCTACCATGTCTTGGGTCCTGTGGGTTACCTTTTCCTTCAGCTGCACCACCTCCCAGAAGGTCCTGAGGAAACAGGGCTCCTGTCAGCGTGAACTGGACCCTACAACGTCCCAAAGCCAAAGCGCCAGCAAGTCCTAAGGAGACTTGGCTCCCATTAGCATGGACTTGACCTTGTGTTGTCCCGAAGCCCCCAGGCTGTAAGCATGGACTCAGCCCCGTGTGTTCCAGAAGCCAAAGCCCCAGTGGGTCCTGAGGACAGCAGGTTCACATCAGCCGCCCAGGGGCAGTAATTAACTTTTAGATAGCAGTTTTAAAATTTTATGTAGTCCATTTTACCATGTTTTTCTTTTATGATTTTTGTGATCTCATATCTAAGAAATCTTTGACCCAAAGTCATAAACATTTTCTTCTATTTTCTCCTTTAGGTTTTACAGTGAGGTGATCCATTTTGAGTTAATATGAGTATAAAATATGAGATATGGGTTCAGGTACATTTTTTAAATCAACATGAATTGGTGTATAGTTAAATATTTCAAATGTACAGAGAAAAGAAGAAGCATATATGACAAATAACTGAATCCGCATTCCTGTAATCCAGATTTGACATATCTTAACATCATGCAGTATTTGTTTCAGAGCCTTTATCTACTAAAAACATGAATTTACAGATTAAGATGAGGCCACTATTTTTCCATAATACCATTCCCTGTGAGGTAATCATCCTTCTGAACTGTTTTAATCAATCTAGTGAATATTTTAAAAATATTTTATATATAAGCATGTATTTATAAACTACTATTTTTGCATATTTAAATGTATGTAATATTACACTGTCTTTCTGCAATTTTCATTTATTTTGCTCAACAAATATTTAATCATGCTTATATATGCAGACTATTTCATTTTACTGATTTATTGCAATTTATTTATCCATCCTCCAATTGATACATATTTATTTAGATTGTTTACAATTTTTTGCTAAGAAACAATATGGTAAGGATTGTTTTTGCAGATATCACCTTGTTCACGTTTGCAAGATTTTATTTAGATTCCTCACATTGGAAATTCTGGGTGCAGGGTAAGACTATCTTGAATTTTATTTGATATTAAGAAATTACTTTCAAAGATTGATGCAGCAATTTACCATCTTACCATGAGGGTATAAGAGTTTTCAAAGCTCCACATGCTCAACACTATATAATTTGTTATTTTTTAAAGAAAAGTATACTTCATTGGATTAGAATTATTGAATACCTTTCCACGTTTACTAGAAATTTTTATTTCCTTCTCTGTGAATTTTTTAGTACATTTTGCTCATTTACCTATTGAATAATTATGTATTTTTTCTTCTGTCATTCTTTTATATTCAAGATACTAACCATTTTACCATTATTACTTTTTGCAAATATTTTCTAAAACTCTTTAGATTTCTTTTATCATTTTTAATGGTAATTTGTGGTAATAAATTGTTATCTTAAAATAACCTAATCTGGTGCCATTGAAAACATGTGACATTTTCTCCTAAAAGTTTAAAATGTTTCATTTCTACCTAAAATTAGTCATTGTGTACACTCTAACATAATGACCCGATTTCAATTTTTCCCCATAGGAACAACCAGTTTCCCTAACAGCATTTACTTCATAACAAATCTTTTCTCTCCTCATTTGTAATACTGCCTCTGACATATAAAGTTTCCAAATATGCATGGATCTGATTTTAGATTTTTCATTCTGCTCTATTTATTTGTCTATTTGTCTATGAATTTGTCAACATCATAATATCTTAATCACTATTCCTTAAAACATATTTTGGTATTTGGTAAAGCAAGTTTTTCCATCCTGTTTTTCTATAAAATTGTTAATTTTTTCTTTTTCTTATAAATTTGTTACCTGCTTTTAAAAATTTCTTAAAAAAATCTTTGAGAGTTTTTTGCAGTAACATTAAATTTTTAGGTCAATTTATAGAAAATTCACAGTTTTATTAATATTGAGCTTTCCAATCTATATTATTGCTCTTTATTAGAAATTCTTTATAGCCCTTAAAAGGGTTTATAATTAATTATATATAGTTTCTATCTATCATTAGAACATGTAACAGAAACAAAGATAAAGGCCTCTCTCTATATATGTATATATATTACTGTTATATGCTTATAATTATAATATGTATTATAATTATAATATGTATTATGTATATTATCATTATGTATCATACAATTTTTATATATTACTGTTATGATTAGGCTTATGATCATTTATTAAACAATCTGAACATTCTGTCTTTTAGATATCCTAGTTGGATATCACTTATGATGCTATTGATTTTTGTGCATACATCATTGTTCTTAATTACCTTAGTTTAAAAATCTGTTAATACTTTTGGACTTTGTATGTATAATTGGCAAATAGTCCAGTTGTTAAGCTATTGTAGGCCAGCTTCCAATCATTAAGCTACTGTATGCCAGATTCCAATCTACCCACTATATTCTGCTGTGTGATAATATAGGTGAAACTCTGAAAACCACAATTCTCTTTGGCACCTGACTTCCAATTTGGTTCTGCCAATAAAGAGTGCTAGACAGAGCCTGTGTAACTGGTGTAGGGAAAAGGGACATACTCTTTTGTGTCTCTTCACTATTCTTATTTTATTTTCTGTTTTTACTTTTATTTCTAGATTAATGCTTCATCACCACAGTAGCAGTTATCCTTATCAGTGGCAGCAGTTGATTTTAATTTGCAATTTTCTAACACTTTCCAATCCCTTTTCAGAGAACTTGGTCCACTCATAGGGTCTCTCCTTTGAGTTCAGAAAGAAAAAAAAGAAAAAGAACAGTAGCAGCTAGGTAGTACCTTTTCACAGAGGTTTAAGGCCAATATAAAATTTAAAATTAAATAAAAAGATACTTCATTCTTTTGTTCCTCAATCCTAATTGTGGTAACTGGTGTCTACTCTTGCTACCTCCATAATATAATAGTGATCTCTTATTGCATTCCCATATGACTTTTATCTACTAACTGAATCCAGGCTGACATAGTACATAAAGACCATTTTGTAAGTTGCTTTCCAATTCTTGCAAGTCTAAATGGTGAAAAATCCTCATTACTATACTGTAGACACTGGAGCTAATGTGAAAAAATTCTTATCAGTATTTTGTTTATAATTATTTTGATTATTTGGTGAAGATAATTCCCTTCATTCTAGTTTTCATAGTTTTTGTTCTTTCCCTTTTTCTTTTTTTTTCTTTAATAAATGACCACTGACATATTGAATGGATGATCGATTTTTTGCATTTATCTGAGCCTCTAACTTGAATAATAACTAATTTTTGTTCTAATTCTCATTTTCTACCCATGTCAATATCATAATGTCTTAATCACTCTGCCTTAAAATATATTTTGATATTTGGTTAAATAAGTTTCTCCATCTTACTTTCCTTCTTTAAAATTGTCAAAGTTATTCTTTATCTTGTAAACGTCCCTCAACTTCCTTAATCTTTACATGAGTTGAAAATATCTTGTTTTGTCTTCTTTTGTGCATCTAATGTTATGTATTTACCTCTGAGGACCAATTTAGTATCATTCTGTAAGACTTGATATGTGATATTTCTTTGTATTTTAGTTCTAAAATTTGTAATGAACTTTGTGACTAACTTATTCACAAATGAATAACTTAAGACTTCATTTTTTTAATTTTCAAGAAAATTTATTTTTATTTGTTTTATTGTATTTTACTAGCTTCTATATGTTGATTTTAAATTTCTGTTGAATTTGTTCTTGTTTTATTAATTTTAGTTGATATAAAATACTTGAATTATTTGGATACTCCCTGTATAACTTATTAGGTGATCACTTTTTGTAAATTGTCCATGTATTAATAAAAATAAATGTATATTTATTTAGTGGGGCACAAGCATCTATGTCCATCATTAGATAAAACTTATAGTTGTGTTCCTCAAATTTCTATTTACAAATTTCTGGTCTTACTGATATATTGGCTTCTTTTTGAGTTACTAAAGTTGTAGACTTGTCACATTCTCTTTTTAGGTGACTCATATAAAATACAGGTATAGATATATAATTTTAGGGTTATTAATTTCATGAGTGATTGTAATATTTAGACATCACAGTTGGAAAAATAATTATAGTGTTATTTGCAGATCCTTAATGTTTCATCCATAAATAGTATTTTGTCTGAAATTATTATAGATACTCCAGTTTTATTTTTGTTATTATGACACTGTATATTTTAAATTATTATAATAACACAGTCATAACCACATGGTATGTGTCTCCTGATGGACACAGATAGTTTTATCATTGTATTTAATCATTAATTTTTTTTTACATTTAGCCACAAAATTATGGATATTTTCTTGGGATTTAGGCATTACTCTGCTTCCATCTAGAAATATTCTTCTTCCATTTGCAAACCTTCCTCTAGCACCTTTTTCAGGTGAGTCCATTGGTGACCAGTGTTCTCTTTTCTGCTTATCTAAAACACGTTTATTTTAATATTTGAAGGGCACTTTTACTGGGTATGGAAAAGTAGCTTGGTTCTTATTTTCTTTAAGCATTTTCATTGTTCCATCCCATTGTCTACGGACTTTCATCATTTATGTTGGGAAATTTTCTGTAACTTTTATGATTGTTCATTTGATGATGATGATGAATGTTTTTTCCTCTCTGGCTACTATTAAAATTTTCTCCTTGTTTTTGATTTTAGCAGGTTATCTATGATGTTTTATTTGTTGTTCTATTTTTTTGTCCTTGAGATTTATAGAGATTTTGAATCTTTTGCTTGACATCCTTACTGAGTTTAATTCTCAGATATTATCTCTTCAAATGTTAGTTCTGTCTCTCCTTATTCCACTTTCCTCTCTCTCACTCTTTCTCCATCTTCCTTCCTCCTCTTTCCTCCTTCCCCCTACCCCTCCACTTCCCCTTCTTCTTCTTGTCTATCTCTGTGTCTCTCCTTGCTCTACAAGTTACTTTAATAGTATACATATATGTCAGTGACTTCACTGCATGGCATATGTTTTACTTATATTCCTTTTATGTTCTCATATATTTAACATAATTTTTCTCTATTTCAATAATTATTTTACACTGATGTAACTTTCAGATCACTAATACTCTTTTATGCATTGTCTATTCTTTTACTTACTATTGTGTTTTTAAAAATTTCTATTTGAAATTTTTTTTATACATTCCATTTCCTTGGTGAAACTTCAGTAAAGTTTATTATATTTTACAATATCTTGTCATAGTTTCATCTTGTAATCCTATTTCATTTCAGTGACTGAGAACCCCAATATAAAAAACATATTTGGATCTGTTTCTATGGTCTTTTTTCCTCTTGATTTCCTGATAGTTTGGCCTGGCTCCTGGCATGCCTGATAATTTTTTATTTAATATTGGACACTACCTATAAAAATATATGTAGAGGCACTGGAAAACATTATATTACTCCACAGAGGATTTGATTTTCTTTTTTCAGGAAGATAAAAGCAGATAAATCTCCTGATTCAGTCAAGAGTGGTCCATTTTTATATTTTTCTTACTTCTAGGGATATAGCCTCCTGTTTGCATGGGTCAGATTGTGTCCTCTTACTTTTCTGGGCCACAGTTTTAAGTGGCCATTAGTCTTACCACCCTTATCTTTGAAAATAAGTCACTCACTCCTCCTCCTGGCTCAGAGAGCAAGATTGGTTAAGGCTAAGGTTAAGGTTCTATAGGGTAGTCCTTCAAGTCACCTTTCCCATATATGGAAAGTGATATCTGCTCACAATCTTGATACCCTGCTGATAATGTCCTTTGTATCACCATAATTTGTTCTCTGTGGGACATGACTAAAATTATCTTCTTTTCCTAGCAATATTTTCCTAATTTTTCTCTGTGTATTCTGTCATTAGTCTGTATTTTGAGTTAATTCATGGTCAATGATGTTTTGTATGTTTATTTTTCTACTCTATCCTCTTTCTGATCTTATAAACTTTGGGGATGAATTCAGATATACTTTACATGAAGTTTATGTATGATTATTCATTATATATATTATTAAACAATATATTTAAACAATATATTTATCTAAGTAAACTTCTAGCAAACCAGTCAACAGTATATTAAAAAGATAATATACCAGGAAAAAGTAAAATTTGTCCCTGTGATTCAAGTTAATTTAGCATATGCAAATCAATCAATATGATACACTGCATTAAAAAATGAAGGATAAAAATTACATAATCATCTCAATAGATGCAGAAAAAGTGTTTAACAAAACACAGCACCCTTTCATGATTACAACTTTCAACAAATTTGGTATAGAAGGAAAGTACCTCAACACAACAAAGGTTGTATATGACAAGCCCACAGCTAACATTATACTCAATGGTGAAAAACTGAAAGGTTTTCTTTCCCCCAAGATCTGGAGTAAGGCAAGGATGTCTACTCTCACTATCCAACATAGTACTGGGTAAGTCCTGGCCAGAGCAATCAGGCAAGAAAAAGAAA
Source organism: Kogia breviceps (assembly GCF_026419965.1). Taxonomy (NCBI): domain Eukaryota; kingdom Metazoa; phylum Chordata; class Mammalia; order Artiodactyla; family Physeteridae; genus Kogia; species Kogia breviceps. Next base: position 66,520,129 of record NC_081318.1, on the reverse strand, counting down.
TAAAAGTTATCTAAATTAGAAAAAAAGTAAAAATCTCTCTGTTTGTAGATGACATGATCTTATATGTAGAAAACCTGAAAGACTACATACACACACACAAACACACATCTATTAGAATAAACAAATTCAGTAAAATTTCAGGATACAAAATCAGTATACATAAATCAGCTGAGTTTCTATACACCAACAAAAAACTGTTCAAAAAGGAAATTAAGAAAACAACATAATATACTATAGCATCAAAATGAATAAATTATGTAGAAATAAACTTAACCAAGGAGGTAAAATTCTTGTACACTGAAACTGTAATTCACTAATGACAAAAATTAAAGCAGATATAAATAAATGGAAAGATGTCCATGCTTATAGATTGGTAGAATACTGTTAAATGTGTATAATATCTAAAGTGATCTACAGAGTCAATGATATCTCTTTTGAACTTCCAGTGTCATTTTTCAGAAATAGAAAAACCTATTCTAATCCAAATGGAACTACAAATGACCCCAAATCTTCTTTTGAGAGAGAAGAACAAAGCCCAATGCATCATTCTTTCTGATTTCAAACTATATCACAAGCTATATTAATAAAAATGGTATGGAATTGGCATAAAAACAGATGCGTAGACCAATCGAACAAAATGGAGAGCCCCCCCAAAAAATCCACACATATGTGGCCAACTAACTTTTGACAAGGGCACTAAAAACACAGAAATGGGCAAACAATTGTCTCTTTAAAAATTAGTGTTGGAAAACCTGTTATCCACATACAAAAGATTGAAAGTGGACCCTAACCTTACACCATATACAAAATTTTAACTCAAAATAGATTAAAGACTCAAAATAGATTAAAGACTCAAAGACTCAAACCATAAAACTCAAAGAAGAAAATATAGGAAAAGTGTTCCTCAACAACAACAAAAGTCTTGGCAATGATTTCTCATGTATAACACTTCAAAAGCACAGGCAACAAAAGCAAATATACATAAATTTTACTAAAACTAAAAAGCTTTTGCACAGCAAAGCAAACAAGAAACAAAATGAAAGGATAACCTATGGAATGGAAAAATAATATTTGCAGGCCATATATCTGATAAGGAGTTAATAACCAAAATATATATAAAACTCCTACAACTCAATAGCAAAACACCAATCTGATTAAAAACTGAGAAGAGGAAATGAATAGACGTTTCTCCAAAGACAAACAACTGGCCAACCGGTCTATGAAAACATGTTCAACATCCTTAATCAACAAGGAAATGCAAATCAAAACCGCAATGTGGAAAAAAAGAACTTTTTTTAAACTTGCAATATGATATCCCCCCACACCTATTAGGATGGCTATTATTTTTTTTAAAAAAGTATCAACTATTTATAAGGATGTGGAGAAAATGGAACCCTTGAACACTGTTGGTGGAAATGTAAACTGATACAGCCATTATGGAAAAAAATATGGAGATTCCTCAAAAATTAAAAATAGGACTACTATATAATCTAGCAATCCCACTTCTGGGTATACATGCAAAGGAATTAAAATCTGGATCCCTAAGAGATATCTGCATGCCCGTGTTCACTGCAGCATTATTCCCAACAGCCAAATATAGAGGCAACATAAATGTCCATTGACAAGCAAATAGATAAAGAAAATGTGGCATATATGTAAACAATGTAATATTCAGAAGAAAACACTGCAATTTGGCCAACGACATGAATGAACCTAGAGGACATTATGCTATGTGAAATAAGCCAGACACAGTAGTAAACAGTAGTACACAGTAGTACATACATTATATTACATATTTATTTAACAAGGTAAGGTTGTTGAAGGAGTGAGACTTTGAGTCATTTGAATGAGACACTGCTGGTTTTTAAACATGACGGACATGATAGACAAAAGGGATTGAAATGAGAACAGATAAATCTAATCCCCTTACAAATTATGTAAGGCCTTTTTCAAATCTAGTTTCTGCTACATTTTCAGTCTCACCTTTAACCATAAACTTCTTTACACACTTTCACAATGTCTCAAGACACTTAATGAAGACAAACAGAATATAAACAAAACCCTATAATAATAAAAAATCTACTCATAGTTCTCAGAACACATCATAACCTCAAACTCACTTATATTTCTATACATTTTCCACCCAAGGCTTTCTGTCAACCTTTAAATATACTGTCAAGTGTCATCAAAAATGCAACCTCCTTTAAGCTATTCTTAACTCATTCAGTCAGATGTGGGAGCTTTTTTAAATATTTCCCTTACATGCCATATTTAACACTATTGATGCAATTTTACTCTGTAACTGAGAAAAGTAATATTATTTTGGAGAAATTTCTGTGAGAATTATGAGGAAAGGATAAATTCTCAAAATCTGCAAATATAGATATTTGGTTACTGATGAAGAATGAATGCTTAAACTATAAGCAAATTTAAAGTACTCATGTTGGGAGCACAGGTTAAATATATAAAGTCATGATACAATGTGACATAGGCAGAAAAATCAACTGAGAAGCACATGTTCTTCTTGGGATTCCAGTTTTTACTTTGATCTGAATCGTGTTATCCATTTCTCTTTCTAGTTCTTCTAGCTAACTGGAAATACATGTTTGCTTATTTCTGAATATATAATACATGCATATTTGCATAAAATTTGTCATTTAGATAAAATTTTAAGTTTGCTTCCAATGTTTTAAAAAAATTGAAATTGTAATAAAAACATTATCATTGCCCAATATTGAAACTGTGTTCTCAGAAATACTCAGATACTCATTAACAATTAATATCTGTGACAATTCCTTTCTTTATTATAATTCCTATCTCTATTACAAATCAATTCCTTTCTATTTTATAATTCCTTTCTATACTATAATTCCTATCAATATTATAAAAATCCCAGAATAACAATTTAAACTGAGATTTAGGGGGTTTTGATTTATAATAAAATATATTTTGTTTTTAAAGGAATATTCAAATTAATACCATTGTTGCTTCATTTAGACCTCCTAAGTTTACCTCATTTTAGTTTTTTATTCTTTATTTTAGTTCTTATGTTTTATTGTTTTGTGTTTTACTCTTCTGTCATCAATATAAAGTAATAAATGTGTAACAAAAATTGTGAAAATAAACAAAAGTAGAGAAAGGCTTACAAATAGTTTGCAATAACGTTAGTCAATACTTTTATGTACCTAATGCATCTGATTATTCTTAGTCCTTTTTTCTATATATCCATAGTACAAGTTATAGACACTCCCAAACGAGTTTCACACTGAGAGTCTACAAAAACTTCAAACACAGTGTTCATTCGAGAGATGTAAGCACAAATGTCAAAACCATAGAAAGTTGCCCTCTCCCTTTTCCTACAACTTTTTAAGTTATGAAGGTAAAAGAAAATGCAATTAGAATAATCCACTAAGAGCTTTATTTGTCACCTGCCATTCTCCAAATGCCTACTGATAAAAGTGAGTTTTTAACTACAGATTTTCCTTGATAGACTGGAATTAGGAAAGTTTTCCTCTAAAGTGAGTGGTCCAGCTGCCACATGGGGATAAATATAGAATCAATCAAATCAAAGTTCAGCAATATGGAAGCAAAAAATGCATCTGATCTGTCCCAAAGATTTGTTATTTGCATAGAAATAAAATCATTAACTCATTTGTTTTTTAAATTTTCCAAAGCTTAATTATAGCTTATTTGTTATTTGACCTGATTGTCTCTCACCTCTGGCTAGGAGGGCAGATATAACTGAGTTATTCTGATAATTCTCACTGCCTGTGCATGGCGTTACTTTCCAGGACATAAACCCAAGTTGCTAACGGACAGAGATGTACCACATTGTTTCCTGGTCTATATAGCTACACAATATATGCAAGTCACATGATTTTAGCAGCTCTGGACTGAGTCATGAAAAGTCATGTTAGAGTTAGCAAAACTGTCTCATTCTTTCAGCAGCTCCAGAGTGTAACCTACAGTTTATTTGTCTTAAAAAAAAATCTAAACAGTAACTCTTTTAGTTTTGCTACTGGGGCAAAATTATCTATACAAGGGAGCTGAGCCCATTCCATGATTCTTAAAAAACAAATGATTGGCATAAAGAAACTGACTCTGTCTGCATCACAAAGCACCATATTTTGAAGTTTTTTTAAATTAAGAAACCACCTCTAAGAGGCAAGTTGCATGAAGGTATGTATGTGTCAGTTATTTGTCATTACTCTCGACATTTCTGGATATCATGACTAATCTCAAGGCTTCTATGGGGGAAGATGCTCTGGGTTGATTAGAGCCAAGCAAATTAAGTTCAGATGTTAAATTGGATACAGATTAGGTTAGTTTTCAGTGAGACCGGACCTAGTGACTCAGGGTTCTTTGGGCACTTGGCTACATTCCCTGCTATTTCTCAGAAGAAGCTGTTGCTTCCTCACCAAGTTGATCACTGTTTCAGGAAGTAACGTTCCGTGTGTGTGTGTGTGTGTGTGTGTGTGTGTGTGTGTGTGTGTGTGTGTGTGTGTGTGTTTATATATCATCCTCCACATCCCTTACTCCTAGATTAAAAAAAATGAAAACCCAGAAAATCTCACATTTATTCTTGGCCTTTTTTCAAAACTTCTCAGTAAAAATTATCAGAATGGACACATGATGTTACTTTTCAATTATTTTTTAAACAAGGCATCTAAGTGCCCAGAGACAGGAAGTATTATGTTGCTCTCATTGCTGTTGCTACACTGAGATTGTTCACTTTCTCTAGGAGGAAGCACTCCCAGTTCATGTTCTCAAAGAAAGCAGAGACAGTGAAACAGAGAAACAGAGTTAGGAAATGGGAGAGGAAAAAGTAGATGGAAAAGAAAGAAGAAAAATATAGGAGTGTCCTCAGATCATCAGTAATTTCCTTAAAAGTCAACTCTGCCAAGAATATACTGTGCCCTTTCACTAGGAAAGGAAGCAATAATATACTTTCTGTTTCCACAAGAAATGGCATGGGACCTCCAAAAGCACTAATTTCTAGTAGCCTCTATCCTGAGATTTGAAACTTGCTTCATAAAGTTCGAGACCTAAAATTTTGTGTAGTTGATCAATAATTTACTTCACTTCACAAAACCACTCTGCAATAATGACCCGGGGATTCAGTCTTCTCTTCATGCAGAGACTTTTAATACATGAGTTACATTTTATGACCAATAACTCATTAATCTTTGCAATAACCATATTCAGTTAAACATTATTATTCCACATTACAGGGAAAGTGATTGAGGGGAGTTTTTGACTTGCTGAAGGTCAAACTGAAATGAGAAGCAGAAGTCAGATGAAGTATGAATGTGATTCCATGACTCTAAATCCTAACTCATGGTATTACATAGAAAAGGCCAACTTTTTAAATTCCTTTTTGGCCTCCTTCAAAACTTGCCCTTATTACATAGTTATAGCTAAAATGTCATCATGCCATTTTAATAAGCTTTTAAGAAGGAAATCTTAACTAGAGGCTTCTTCTTCAACACTAAACATCATTGCAAAGTAAAATTATATTTTTCTCTATGAGCTTTATATTTTAAAACAGCAACTACAATAAATATGAGGGTTTGCATTTAAAACATACAGAAATCAGTTTAACTTAATGCTGTTCTTAAAACTATTGACTAGGTACTAGAGAATTTCTATATGGGGAGATGCCAGGATAAATGTGAAGTATGACAGAGAAACAGTGGTAGAGGTGGAGAAGGGGGAAAAAAAGAAAGAAAGGAACAAACAAGATACCATGAGTTTCCTTCAAAGCTTAAAAAAACTGCAGAAAAGTTTCTCTCACTGATGAAATGAGCTCTTTACATATAAATTATATTGTAATAACAGAGCTCCTGGGTGGAAAAGAGTTCCTTCTCCTGCTGGCAAAAATTAAAATAATCACAGATGGCTAATGATCAAAAATACTGACTGACAGCTCTGAAGTATAAGACACAGAAAGCATATTCTCAGAGGAGTGAGAATATTCTCAGGGTTTCTTTAGCCAAAGTTGTTTTAAAAAGCCCACAAAGCTTTTTCCTACTGGATATTCACATATAGGGAGCTCTTATTCTATTTGGGAAAGTACTATATCATCCCATAGAGCTCGTTCAAGAAAATTAATGGAATTCTTTGTCTTTATGATTACATTAGTATTTGGGGATAAAATGTAAAGAATTCAAAGGGAGTCCATAGTGCTTTCTAAAATGGTATGAAAAACCTTTATAAATCAGGCATCAGGAATCCAGTCTCCTACTTTAAAAATATAGGTAGAAAAAAGGAGGCTCTGCGCAGCAGAACCAGCAAAGTCCTTATAAAAATGTCAAACTGTGTTAATAATAGTCACAACTAATAGTTACTGAAGACTTGTTAGGTATCTAAACTCTTTTAGCTGTGTTACTTATTTACCTCATTTAATTTTAACAAATAGCCCTGTGAAACACCCCACATTATTATTCACATTTTTAGATGAGGAAATGAAGTATAGAAAAGTTTAAAAACATGGCCAAAGTCACACTATAGCTGGTGAACAGTAAAATATGGGCTCAAACTACTTTCTAAGTCTAGTACTTAATTCTAATACAGCTATTGCATTAATTACACTAGTAGGATACAAATTTAAGAGCATCCATGATGAGGCCAACAACGAAATGCCACTTCTATGTAACTTTAAAAAGACTTTAAAGACCATTTGATCTAACAACTACTCAATAAAAGAAGTATGATATTACTATATCTAATAATGATTAATTATATAATTATTAATTATATGATTAATCATATTTATTCATTTATTTGTAAAATCAAAAGATGACTAATAATTAAATATTGACAAGTTCTAGTTTTTGGAAATCCAAATGTATATAATATTATCCCTTCTTTTTAAATGTTTATATTCTGTATGGAGACATATATAGTATATATGTATCCTACATTTATGCACATGGATGATTCATTTAAGATGTGTGTGCCAAGGGCTACAGGTGCTAAATGGAGAGAGTAATCCTTTTTACCTGGGGCACAGTTACCAAAGAAGGCGGCATCACATACAGGTAGGGACAAGGTAAGGACATCATATATAGGAAAAGGTTTTGCAGAGGAGAAGGATGAAAAAGGATTATCTTGGTGCCTAAAGTAGTTCTACACATGCTAAACATGCTTATTGAATTAATAATCCTGTATTTTCTATATCTGACTTGGCAGGTTATAATCATAAATACGCAAATTCCTTTGTAAATATAGTCACATTGTTAACAAAACAAACGCTGTGGAATTTCATAAGCAGGAATCATTTTTTTTTTTTTTTTTTTTTTTGCGGTACGTGGGCCTCTCACTGTTGTGGCCTCTCCCGTTACGGAGCACAGACTCCGGACGCGCAGGCGCAGCGGCCATGGCTCACGGGCCCAGCCACTCCGCGGCATGTGGGATCCTCCCGGACCGGGGCACAAACCCGTGTCCCCTGCATCGGCAGGCGGACTCTCAACCACTGCGCCACCAGGGAAGCCCAGGAATCATTTTTAAAGTAGTTTTTTAAAGGGACTGTTACAAATCTTTGGGTGGCAAAGAAGAATATTTTGGGGTAAAGAGAAAAGGTATTGTTCTTAGCACTGGCTGAAAGAAACGCAAGTTAGTAACCATTTAAATGGTTCCTTTCTGATATTCCTGCCAGAATTGCTTATAATGTGTGATGTCTTCATTTGGACGTTACTTATTCTGACTAAAACATTTCCTAGTCAACTCACTGTATTTCACAATGCGCTGAAATGAGTAAAAGTATTAAAAGCACGCCTGAGGCGACAGAAACTTTGAGGTTCATTTCCATTTCTTCAAGTATATTTGATGAATGATGTGACAAAGGAACCCTAATTAAGGTTGAAATCCTGAATACTAAATAAATGAGAAGTGCCACTACATTCATCTTCCACAGTCATAATACTGCCACTTCTGCTTCTCTTTAGCCTAGCCCTTGACTTTTTGGGAAACCTTTTCCTGTCTATTTTCTTCCTCTATCATTTTTGCTGAGAGTAGATCATGAGTATCCTACCTAGTTTTTAGTCAAGTCAAAAATCTAAAAAGTCTCTCTTTGTTCTTTTTCTTTTCACTTACTCATCTACAGCAAAAGCAAATATTTTATTTTACATTTAATCTCAAAAAATGCCTTCACTTCTAATATGGCAATTCCTGTTTCTTCTCACATTACAATATCTAAAGGAAAAATTGTAAGATGAATCTTTTAACTTCTAAGAAATAAAACAGCTATAGAATAGTTTGAGTACAACTTAGCTATTTCGTGATAACATATTCATTGTTACTATTATTATTATTGAGTCAACAAGTGAGGGTTAAAATGGTTGAATTTCTCACTCACGGGAGAACCTTAGGCAAGTTACTTAATATTTATGGAACTTCAGCATCTTAATTTTGAACCACCCCTGCCAATCATGGAAGAAAACTCATTAGCCTTGATGTTTTGGCTGAATTCTATACATTTTATTTTGAATATTTTCATCAAAAGTGAGATTGTCCTCTGAGATAATTTTGTCTAGAGAAATGAAAACCTACACTCACAACAACAAGAAATGCAAATGCTTATAGCACCTATGTTCATGATTATAATCATTAAATGCTGGATTGGACACCAATGTCCTTCAAAGAGTGAATGGATAACACAAATGGTGACCCATCTATACAATGGGATACTATTCAACATTAAACAGGATGAGACTTTTAACAAAATTGATTCATTTCAAACTAGTGTAAATTCAACTCTAAACCTGATAATTGATTCAGTTATTGAAACATTTTAAGGTATGTTTTGACAACTTGGCTATGTTACTCTTCTCTTACAAATGTAAATCTTAAGACATCTCCATAGAAGTCATACATATATGATCTCATTTCACTTTTGCATTGAGATGTCCTGTAACTGTGAAATACACTGTATTTCAAAGCTCAAAAAGAAGAAAAGGACATAACATATCTTATTCATCATTTTGATGTGGATTACATTTTGAAATGATAATATTTGGGATTCAACAAAAATGCTATAAAACCCTCCAAAATGTGATTGTCTTTATTTTCTATTCTTTCTATTTTAGTCAGGTTCTGATTTTGAAGTTATATTGCCTTCATAAAATAAATCTGAAGGCTTTCCAGCTTTGGTCTGAAATAATTGTGATAATTTTCAAAATATCTGTCCTTTAAAATTAAATAGAACTTAACTGGAAATTCATCTGATCCTGGTGCCCTGCACCAATTTGTACTGTGGTAATAGATCCATTCAGATTTTTAACTTCTTGTTAGGTCAGTATTGATAATTTGCATTTAAATGGAAAATCAGATATTTCTCATGGTTTTGAAACTGCATGAGTTTGCAGGTAATATTCAAACATAATTCTTTTAACTTCCTCTGTATTAGAGGTGTTTGCTTTTACATTCCAAATTTTTGATTTTCCTCTCTCTCTCCTTGTTTAAAACCATTCTCAAGAAGTGTTTATTTATTTTATTGGTCTTTTCAAATAACCAGTGTTTGGATTTAGTCATTATTTCTGTCTTATTTATTTACTTAGCAAACACAGAGCATTTATTCTGTGTTAAGAACTGCTTTAACCACCTTACAAATATTAACTCTTTCAATTCTTTATAATAATCCCATGAGATACTATTATTATTCTCATTTTATTGGTAAGGAAACAGAGGCACTAGGTCATTTTGGATTTCTGTAATAGCACCATGCTTTCCCATGAATGATTTCTGCCAAATCCAATGTGAAAATCTTTACAGGCTTTGAGATATTTCTTCTACCCACACTTCTCTGTACCACTAATTTCAATTCACTCTATTCAGTGGCTATCTTTTAGTTTAATTTGTTTACTAACTTTTTAAAATTCTACAAGTATTTAGGTCCAGAACGACGGTTTCATGTTTTCCTTGGCCCTTAAGTTCATTTATTGTCTGTCCAAGTCTTCCTGTGTGTCTTCCAGTTGGCTCTCTGTGATGGCCGATTTTCCTCTCAGGCAACCAAGCTCCTTACCTGTGTTGTTATTTTTTCTTGCTTTTAATGTTGTCACTGTGGTTGGCTTCTGAGACTGAGTTATGCTAATTGGGAACAGATTTATGGGGATATCTCTCAAATGATGGAAGGAGATGGGTTCCCTGTTCCTTTAGCTGTTGCCTAATTTCCTTGATCCCTAGCCTACCGTAGCTGGAGAAACCCTGCCAGGTCCCTATGCTCCTTCCACTACCCTAGTCTCAATAATAGGGAGCCTAGATGGGAGGAAAGAGAAGATGGTGGAAGAGTAAGACACAGAGATCACCTTCCTCCCCACAGATAAATCAGAAATACATCTACACGTGGAACTGCTCCTATAGAACACCCACTGAACGCTGGCAGAAGACTTCAGACCTTCCAAAAGGCAAGAAACTCCCCACGTACCTGGGTAGGGCAAAAGAAAAAAACAATAAACAGAGACAAAAGAATAGGGACGGTACCTGCACCAGTGGGAGGGAGCTGTGAAGGAGAAAAGGTTTCCACATACTAGAAGCCCCTTCACGGGCAGAAACTGTGGGTGGTGGAGGGGGAAGCCTCAGAGCCACGGAGGAGAGCACAGTAACAGGATGTGGACGGCAAAGCTGAGAGATTCCCGCAGAGGATCGGTGCTGACCAGCACTCACCAGCCTGAGACGCTTGTCTGCTCACCTGCCAGGAAGGGTGGGGGCTGGGAGCTGAGGCTCCGGCTGGGGTTGGTGTCGTGAACACAGCCTGAAGAGGTTAGTGCACCACGGCTAGCCAGGAGGGAGTCCAGGAGAAAGTCTGGAGCTGCCGAAGAGGCAAGAGACCTTTTCTTCCCTCTTTGTTTCCTGGGGCGCGAGGAGAGGGGGTTACGCACGCAGCATAAAGGAGCTCCAGAGACGGGCACGAGCCGCGGCTATCAGTGCGGACACCAGAGACAGGCATGAGATGCTAAGGCTGCTGCCGCCACCACCAAGAAGCCTGTGTGCGAGCACAGGTCACTTTCCACACCTCCCCTTCTGAGAGCCTGTGCAGCCTGCTGCTGCCGGGGTCCCGGGATCCAGGGACAGCTTCCCCGAGAGAGCGCATGGTGCACCTCAGGCTGGTACAACATCACGCTGGCCTCTGCCACCGCAGGCTCACCCCGCAAATGTACCCCTCCCTCCCCCAGGCCTGAGTGAGCCAGAGCCCCCGAATCAGCTGCTCCCTTAACTCCGTCCTGTCTAAGCGAAGAGCAGATACCCTCGGGCGACGTACGCACAGAGGCAGGGCCAAGTCCAAAACTGAACCCCAAGAGCTGTGCAAACAAAGAGGAGAGGGGGAGGTCTCTCCTAGCAACCTAGGAAGTAGCAGATTAAAGCTCCACAATCAACTTGAAGTGCCCTGCATTTGTGGAATACTTGAATAGACAGCAAATCATCCCAAGTTGAGGAGGTGGACTTTGGGAGCAAGATAGACTATTATTTTCCCCTTTTTCTCTTTTTGTGAGTGTGTATGTGTGTGCTGCTGTGTGAGATTTTGTCTGTATAGCTTTGCTTTCACCATTTGTCCTAGGGTTCTGACTGTCCCTTTTTTTGTTGTTTTTTTTTTTTAATTTTTAAAATTTTTCTTAATAATTATTTTTTATTTTAATAACTTAATTTTATCCTACTTTATTTTATCTTCTTTCTTCCTTTCTTCCTTCCTTTCTTTCCTTTCTATTTTTTCCTCCCTTTTATTCTGAGCTGTGTGGATTAAAGGCTCTTGGTGCTCCAGCCAGGCATCAGAGCTGTGTCTCTGAGGTAGGAGAACCAACTTCAGGAACTTGGTCCACAAGAGACCTCCCAGCTCCACGTAATATCAAATGGTGAAAATCTCCCAGAGATCTCCATCTCAAAACCAAGACCCAGCTTCACTTAACGACCAGCAAACTACACTGTTGGACACCCTAGACCCAACAACTAGCAAGAAAGGACCACAGCCCCATCCATTAGAAGAAGGGCTGCCTAAAATCATAATAAGGCTACAGACACCCCAAAACACACCACCAGACGTGGATCTGCCCACCAGAAAGACAAGATCCAGCCTCATCCACCAGAACACAGGCACTACTCCCCTCAACCAGGAAACATACTCAACCCACTGAACCAACCTTAGCCACTGGGGACACCAAAAACAATGGGAACTATGAACCTGCAGCGTGCAAAAGGAGACCACAAACACAGTAAGACAAGCAAAATGAAAAGACAAAAAAACACACAGCAGATGAAGGAGCAAGGTAAAAGCCCACCAGACCTAAAAATGAAGAGAAAATAGGCAGTCTACCTAAAAAAGAATTCAGAATAATGATAGTAAAGATGATCCAAAATCTTGGAAATAGGTAAAATGCAAGAAACATTTAACAAGGACCTATGAGAACTAAAGAGGAAGCAAGCAACGATGAACAACACAATAAATGAAATTTAAAATACTCTAGATGGGATCAATAGCAGAAAAACTGAGGCAGAAGAATGGATAAGTGACCTGGATGATAAAATAGTGGAAATAACTATTGCAGAGCAGAATAAAGAAAAAAGAATGAAAAGAACTGAGGACAGTCTCAGAGACCTCTGGGACAACATTAAATGCACCAACATTTGAATTATAGGAGTACCAGAAGAAGAACAGAAAAAGAAAGGGACTGAGAAAATATTTGAAGAGGTTATACTTGAAAAGTTCCCTAACATGGGAAAGGAAATAGTTAATCAAGTCCAGGAAGCACAGAGTCCCATACAGGATAAATCCAAGGAGAAACACGCCAAGACACATATTAATCAAACTATCAAAAATTAAATACAAAGAAAAATATTAAAAGCAGCAAGGGAAAAACCACAAATAACATATAAGGGAATCCCCATAAGGTTAACAGCTGAACTTTCAGCAGAAACTCTGCAAGCCAGAAGGGAGTGGCAGGACATACTTAAAGTGATGAAGGAGAAAAACCTGCAACCAAGATTACTCTACCCAGCAAGAATCTCATTCAGATTTGATGGAGAAATTAAAATCTTTACAGACAAGCAAAAGCTGAGAGAGTTCAGCACCACCAAACCAGCTTTACAACAAATGCTAAAGGAACTTCTCTAGGCAAGAAACACAAGAGAAGGAAAAGACCTATAATAACAAACTTGAAACAAGTATATGGTAATAGGAACATACATATTGCTAACTACCTTAAATGTAAATGGATTAAATGCTCCCACCAAAAGACACAGACTGGCTGAATGAATACAAAAACAAGACCCATATATAGGTTGTCTACAAGAGACCCACTTCAGACATAGGGACACATACAGACTGAAAGTGACGGGATGGAAAAAGATATTCCATGCAAATGGAAATCAAAAGAAAGCTAGAGTCGCAATTCTCATATCAGACAAAATAGACTTTAAATAAAAGACTATTACAAGTGACAAAGAAGGACACTACATAATGATCAAGGGATCAATCCAAGAAGAAGACATAACAATTGTAAATATTTATGCACCCAACATAGGAGCACCGCAATACATAAGGCAAATACTAACAACCATAAAAGGAGAAATCGACAGTAACACAATCACAGTAGAGGACTTTAACACCTCACTTTCACCAATGGACAGATCAGCCAAAATGAAAATAAATAAGGAAATACAAGTTTTAAATGAAACATTAAACAAGATGGACTTAATTGATATTTATAGGACATTCCATCCAAAAACAACAGAATACACACTTCTCTCAAGTGCTCATGGAACATTCTCAAGGATAGATCATATCTTGGGTCACAAATCTAGCCTTGGTAAATTTAAGAAAATTGAAATCTTATCGAGTATCTTTTCCAACAACAATGTTATGAGACTAGATATCAATTACAGGAAAAGACATTTAAAAAATACAAACACATGGAGGCTAAACAATACATTATTTAATAACGAAGTGATCACTGAAGAAATCAAAGAGGAAATCAAAAAATACCTAGAAACAAATGACAATGGAGACACGATGACCCAAAACCTATGGGATGCAGCAAAAGCAGTTCTAAGAGGGAAGTTTATAGCAATATAATCCTACCTTAAGAAACAGGAAACATCTCGAATAAACAACCTAACCTTGTACCTAAAGCAATTAGAGAAAGAACAAAAAAACCCCAAATTTAGCAGAAGGAAAGAAATCATAAAGATCAGATCAGAAATAAATGAAAAAGAAATGAAGGAAATGATAGCAAAGATCAATAAAACTAAAAGCTGTTTCTTTGAGAAGATAAACAAATTTGATAAACCATTAGCCAGACTCATCAAGAAAAAAAGGGAAAAGACTCAAATCAATAGAATTAGAAACGAAAAAGGAGAAGTAACAACAGACACCGCAGAAATACAAAAGATTATTAAAGATTACTACAAACAACTGTATGCCAATAAAATGGACAACCTGGAAGAAATGGACAAATTGTTAGAAATGCACAATCTGCTGAGACTGAAACAGGATGAAATAGAAAATATAAACAGACCAATCACAAGCACTGAGATTGAGACTGTGGTAAAAAATCTTCCAACAAACAAAAGCCCAGGACCAGATGGCTTCACAGGCCAATTCTATCAAACATTTAGAGAAGAGCTAACACCTATTCTTCTCAAACTCTTCCAAAAGATAGCAGAGGGAGGAACACTCCCAAACTCATTCTATGAGGCCACCATCACCCTGATACCAAAACCAGACAAAGACGTCATGAAGAAAGAAAACTACAGGCCAGGATCACTGATGAACACAGATGCAAAAATCCTCAACAAAATACCAGCAAACAGAATCCAACAACACATTTAAAGCATCACACACCATGATCAAGTGGGATTTATCCCAGGGATGAAAGGATTCTTCAATATACGCAAATCAATCAACGTGCTACACCATATCAACAAACTGAAGGAGAAAAACCATATAATCATCTCAATAGATGCAGAGAAAGCTTTTGACAAAATTCAACACCCATTTATGATAAAAACGCTGCAGAAAGTAGGCATAGAGGGAACTTTCCTCAACATAATAAAGGCCATATATGACAAACCCACAGGCAACATCGTCCTCAATGGTGAAAAACTGAAACCATTTCCACTAAGATCAGGAAAAAGACAAGGTTGTCCACTCTCACCACTCTTATTCAACATAGTTTTGGAAGTTCTAGCCACAGTAATCATAGAAGAAAAAGAAATAAAGGGAATCCAAATCGGAAAAGAAGTAAAGCTGTCACTGTTTGCAGATGACATGATACTATACATAGAGAATCCTAAAGATGCTACCAGAAAACTACTAGAGCTAATCAGTGAATTTGGTAAAGTTGCAGGATACAAAATTAAGGCACAGAAATCTCTGGCATTCTTATACACTAATGATGAAAAATCTGAGAGTGAAATTAAGAAAACACTCCCATTTACCATTGCAACAAGAATAAAATACCTAGGAATCAACCTACCTAAGGAGACAAAAGACCTGTATGCAGAAAACCATAAGACACTGATGAAAGAAATTAAAGATGATACAAACAGATGGAGACATATACCATGTTCTTGGATTGGAAGAATCAACATTGTGAAAATGACTCTATTACCCAAAGCAATCTACAGATTCAATGCAATCCCTGTTAAACTACCACTGGCAATTTTTACAGAACTAGAACAAAAATTTCACAATTTGTATGGAAACACAGAAGACCCCGAATATCCAAAGCAATCCTGAGAACGAAAAATGGAGCTGGAGGAATCAGGCTGCCTGACTTCAGACTATACTACAAAGCTACAGTAATCAAGACACCATGGTACTGTCACAAAAACAGAAACATAGATCAATGGAACAGGATAGAAAGCCCAGAGATAAACCCACACACATATGGTCACCTTATCTTTGATAAAGGAGCCAAGAATATACAGTGGAGAAAAGACAGCCTCTTCAATAAGTGATGCTGGGAAAACTGAACAGGTACATGTAAAAGTATGAAATTACAACACTCCATAACACCATACACAAAAATAAACTCAAAATGGGTTAAACACCTAAATGTAAGGCCAGACACTATCAAACTCTTAGAGGAAAACATAGGCAGAACACTCTATGACATAAATCCCAGCAAGATCCTTTTTGACCCACCTCCTAGAGAAATGGAAATAAAAACAAAAAAAAAAAAACAAATGGGACCTAATGAAACTTAAAAGCTTTTTCACAGCAAAGGATACCATAAACAAAACCAAAAGACAACCCTCAGAATGGGAGAAAATAGTTGCAAATGAAGCAATTGACAAACGATTAATCTCCAAAATTTATAAGCAACTCATGCAGCTCAATAAGAAAAAAAACAAACAACCCAATCTAAAAATGGGTAGAAGAACTAAATAGACATTTCTCCAAAGAAGACATACAGATTGCCAACAAACACATGAAAGAATGCTCGACATCATTAATCATTAGAGAAATGCAAATGAAAACTACAATGAGATATCATCTCACACCGGTCAGATTGGCCATCATCAAAAACTCTAGAAACAATAAATGCTGGAGAGGGTGTGGAGAAAAGGGAACACTCTTGCACTGCTGGTGGGAATGTAAATTGATAGAGCCACTATGGAGAACAGTATGGAAGTTCCTTAAAAAACTACAAATAGAACTACCATACGACCCAGCAATCCCACTACTGGGCATATACCCTGAGAAAACCATAATTCAAAAATAGTCATGTACCAAAATGTTCATTGCAGCTCTATTTACGATAGCCAGGACATGGAAGTAACCTAAGTGTCCATCAACAGACGAATGGATAAAGAAGATGTGGCACATATATACAATGGAATACTACTCAGCCATAAGAAAATGAAACTGAGTTATTTGTAGTGAGGTGGATGGACTTGGAGTCTGTCATACAGAGTGAAGTAAGTCAGAAGGAGAAAAACAAATACCGTATGCTAACACATATATATGGAATCTAAGAAAAAAAATGTCATGAAGAGACTAAGGGTAGAACGGGAATAAAAGACAGACCTACTAGAGCATGGACTTGAGGATATGGGGAGGGGGAAGGGTAAGCTGTGACGAAGTGAGAGAGTGGCATGGACATATATACACTACCAAATGTAGGGTGGATAGCTAGTGGGAAGTAGCCACATGGCACAGGGAGATCAGCTAGGTGGTTTGTAGCCACCTAGAGGGGTTGGATAGGGAAGGTGGGAGGGAGGGAGACGCAGGAGGGAAGAGATATGGGAACATATGTATATGTATAACTGATTCACTTTATTGTAAAGCAGAAACTAACATACCATTGTAAAGCAATTATACTCCAATAAATATGTTAAAAAAATAATAATAGGGAGCCTATATATTTTTATGCATGGTCAGTATATTGGGTTGGCCAAAAAGTGCCTTCAGTTTTTTAAGTAAAAATAAAAGACACGTTTTTCATTTTCACTAAGAACTTTATTGAACAATGTATTCACCCTTTTTTTTTTTTTTTTTTTTTTTTTTTTTTGCGGTATGCGGGCCTCTCACTGCCGTGGCCTCTCCCGTTGCGGAGCACAGGCTCCGGACGCACAGGCTCAGCGGCCATGGCTCACGGGCCTAGCTACTCCGCGGCATGTGGGATCTTCCCGGACCAGGGCACGAACCCGTGTCTCCTGCATCGGCAGGCGGATTCTCAACCACTGCGCCACCAGGGGAGCCCTGTATTCACCCTTTTGTTCCACTACCTTCTGCCATTTTTCAGGCAACTTCATAATTCCATCTTCCCAAAACTTTTTATCTTTTTTGAGCAAAGAACTGCTCCAGGTACCTTTTACAGTCTTCCAGGGAATTGAAACTTTTTCTTTTAAGAGAATTTTGTAAAGACCAAAATAAACAGAAATCTAAAGGTGCAATGTCTGGTGAATATGACCGATGAATCAGAACTTCCCAGCTAAGCTGTAACAATTTTTGTCTGGTCGTCAACGAAACATGTAGTCTTGCGTTAGCCTCATGGAAGATTATGTGTTTCTCTTCACTAATTCTGGTTGCTTTTCATCGAGTGCCTTTTTCAGTTGGTCTAATTGGGAGCAGTACTTGTTGGAATGGATCATTTGGTTTTCCAGAAGGAGCTCATAATAGAGGACTCCATTCCAATCCCACCATATACACAATGTAACCTTCTCTGGATGAAGACTGGCCTTTGATGTGGTTGGTGGTGGTTCATTTCGCTTGCCCCATGATCTCTTCTATTCCACCCAAACATCAAAGCAATGAACATAATCAAGCTGGTGCAAATGATTTTCAACGCTTGATTTGGATATTTTGAGTATGTTGGCTATCTCCCATGTGGTATAAAGTTGATTGTTTCTCAACTGTTGTTTTGATTTGATCTCTATCAACTTCAACTGGTTTACCCATCCATGGAGCATCGTCCGGCGAGAAATCTCCGGCACGAAACTTGGCAAGCCACTTTTGACACGTTTGATCAGTTACAGCACCTTCTCCATACACTGAACACATCTTTTTTGCGTTTCACTTGCGTTTTTACCTTTCTTGAAATAATAAAGCATAATATGCTGAAAATGTTGCTTTTTTTCTTCCATCTTCAATATTAAAATGGCTACACAAAAATTCACCAATTTTGATGTCTTTTTTTAAATGCATTTTCATATGACAGCTGTCACATAAAATCTAACAAAATTATTTCAAATGAAGTTAAAGACAACTAAGTGCTACTAGAGACATCTTATGGAAAAAAATGAATGAACATTTTGGCACACCCGATACATCCAAGGTGTGTGTTGTGTGTGTGAGATAGAGGGTATTTTAGATTTGGTGGTCCTCAAATCTTCAAGCATCTACCTCTTCTAGTAATATCTTTAGATCCTAATATTGGAGCTTCTCATAGTCCACTGTCTCTGGACTTTCCTCTATAAGGTTAAAGCCCCAAACGCCCCTGGTTTCTAGGATGATCACACATCTCAAGTTGACCAGATCCACCTAGTTCAGTAGTAGTAGACAATCAGATATGGGAGCATAGAAAATACATTCAGAAGAGGCTGCCATTCTGGATTTCCAGAATCCTTCTTGTCTTTTTAATAAATCTTAGAAGATACATAATAAAAATATAATATTATGAATCCAGAAGACCACAATGTCAACAAAAACTAGAAAGTGGCAAGAGAGGTGGAAGAAAAATAGTACTAATTTTCTTCTTTTGCATGAAAAAGAATCAATAAATACAAAATCATTCATGATACCGATAATTAAAGAAATATACAGAATATAATTTTTTAATTGTAAAGGAAAACACTACTAGAATTAAAAACAAAGTGTGGATATTCAAATTTTACATAAAAATTTCAAAAAAGCTCCCTATATTTTTCAAGAAATATTTATCAGTCATTAATCCCTGGTATGATACTACTATTGAATAGAAGTAGAATAATTATACTGGCCCTACCAGTAAAATTCAATTATTACGGATTTGACTTTTTCTCTTTATTGACCATGTCCTGTCAATACTGTCATCCCTAGACCTAACTGAATATCATACTCCCAGCACAGAATTTTCACTCAACATTGGCTACGATGAAGGAGCATACTTTACAATAAAAGAAGAGAGAGGGGCTTCCCTGGTGGCGCAGTGGTTGTGAGTCCGCCTGCCGATGCAGGGGACACAGGTTCGTGCCCCAGTCCAGGAAGATCCCACATGCCACGGAGTGGCTAGACCCATGAGCCATGGCCACTGAGCCTGCGCATCCAGAGCCTATGCTCCACAATAGGAGAGGCCACAACAGTGAGAGGCCCACATACCACAAAAAGAAAAAAAAAAAAAAAAAAAGAGAGAGAGAGAAAAAATGAAGTAGGAAGATAAAGGAAGAGAAACAATAGCAAATTAGGTTTAAATAAGAAGGATATAAAGTCCCATCTTTTTAAAGCCACTAATAGTTTGAATTGCAGCTACTGAACCTATAACTTAAACAGATCAGAGTATTATATACCTTTGTGGGTTTTCATTTGTTAATTGGATTATTTCATATGGCAATTGTACACATGAATATAATGACTTAAATGCTAGAACTCAAGGACTATTGTACTAGATATGTCAATCATAACAAAGTTTGCTTCAAGAGAAACAGCCCTTTCCAAAATCCTCTCTCAGACATCAACCTAGCCATGTAACCGTGACTTTCTCATGCAGTTTGGATGAGGGGTGAGTACTTGGCACAAAATAAGTCAATCTGCAGTCAAACTAGCTACCCATTATGAGGTCTGAAGCAAAGAATAATTGAGGATAGTAAAGCTGAGCCAATCAGAAGGCCTATTTCAGTAGTAAGGAAAGTGTTAGCCCTGTAGGTAACGAGAAGAGAAGCAGAAATAGGAAAACTGACACATAAAGAGATTATTATGGGACATGACAGGTAAGTCTGAAAATTCCTTTTTATTTAATTATATAGGTGTTGGAACCCTAAAGTGAAGAGTCACAAACTTCTGAAATCTGAGAAATGCCTTTAATGCTGAATGAGCATCTAATGCAAGATCCCACCATATTATATATCTCATGCTTCGGTAATCAGATTTTCTTATCTAGTGTTAATAAAGTTCCTCCATTATTTGAAAAAAATGAGTTTCTGTTTCTTTCAATTTAAGTTAAAATAGAGAGAACAGAGAAGAAGCAACAAGGAAGCATAAAAATGGAAATAAAAAATATACTGGA
Organism: Kogia breviceps; assembly: GCF_026419965.1. Classification (NCBI taxonomy): domain Eukaryota; kingdom Metazoa; phylum Chordata; class Mammalia; order Artiodactyla; family Physeteridae; genus Kogia; species Kogia breviceps. The sequence continues at coordinate 66,499,433 of NC_081318.1, read as the reverse complement.
GTAAAGAGAAAGCCCACACAATATATCAATAAATGTAAAAGGTTAACCACTTGAATCAAATGTAATAGCAACATTTCTCACATAAACTAAAATTCTCAGCTGAGAATCCTTACATAATAGTAAGACCTACTGGGTAAGGTGAAATGTGGACCCACAGGTTGTTTTAAAATTCAGCTTCCAATAATGCAGTATAGCCACAATCAGCATTGAGAGACAGACAGTAGGAGGAAGAGAATATGGCATGAGGATATAAGCAATTGGCAACAACTTTGCTGAGAAAAATCTGTGGACTCCTAAAAGCCTAAAAAGCAGAGCTTCACACCAGAAGGTCCTGCAAAATAGTAGCTACTGCCTCAAATCAAAGAGCAAATTTCTCTCTGGTGTTGTTAGGTACATGTGAAACTGAGCAGGACCCGGCAGAGCCCTCCAGAGTACAAACCCCCCTCTGTGTCTCCCGTTTCTTTTTTGTAAGAAAAAAATAGGCTTTAGCCTCCTAGGCCTCCTCCAAGTTCCAAAGAGCAGGCTCAAGCAGTTAATGATTAGGAGGACAGAGTCACAGGACTCCTACTTCCTCCTGTAGGGATATAGATAACAATCTGATGAATATCTTTGAGGTTTTCTACAGAAACCAAGACCCCCACCCACGTGGAGGATGGTGACTACATGCTGACCACAAGCATGTAGACCTCAGACTGATTGGAACCAGAAGGTTGAGATTCCAGAAACATCACCCTGTTACCTCACTACCAACCAATCAGAAGGTCCATGAGCTGATCACATATCCTGAGACCCTCTCCCCTAACACTGTCTTTAAAAACCTTTGCCTGGGGCTTCCCTGGTGGTGCAGTGGTTAAGAATCCGCCTACCAATGCAGGGAACACGGGTTCGAGCACTGGTCCAGGAAGATCCCACATGTCACAAGGCGACAAAGGCCGTGCGCCACAACTACTGAGCCTGTACTCTAGAGGCTGCGAGCCACAACTACTGAAGCCTGTGCACCTACAGCCCATGCTCTGAAACAAGAGAAGCCATCACAATAGGAAGCCTGCACACTACAATGAAGAGTAGCCCCCACTCGTGTAACTAGAGAAAGCCTGCGTGCAGCAACAAAAACCCAATGCGACCAAAAATAAATAAATAAATAAATTTTTTAAAATAAATAAATAAAAATAAAAACCTTTGCCTGAAAGCCATCCAGGAGTTCAGGTCTTTTGAGCATGAGCTGCCCATTCTCCTTGCTTAGCTCTTGCAATAAACCTTTCTCTGCTCCAAACACCAACATTTCAATTTGTTTGGCCTCACTGTGCATCGGACACACAAACTTGGGTTTAACAACACACTGAGCAGTCATTGTTTTTCTGAGCACTGCTCACACACACAAAGATAGTCATCATCACGAGAATATTTTTAAACACATCAAAAAGAAGCAATGTGGAATCTTAATTCAAAGAGAAATGAAACATTTTTCAATTACTGCTAGTCATATTTCAAAATGCATTTCACATTTCTTTCTCATCTCTCTCGCTTTGAATGTGTGTATAGGTCAAGGTAAGGGATGGTTAAAAAAAAAAAAAGGATTAACATAAGAAAACCTTTCCCAATTAACCCATTATCTAGTTTTGACTTTTGCTGGGGATACTGGGAGAGAGGGAGAGGAGGAGATGGAAAGAAGGGACGGGAAGAATACCTTAATACCTTCCTGGATGGATAAAATATTCATACAGTTAGGAGCCTTTTGCCTCCTGAAAGAACCAAGGAAGGCCCTAGTAGTCTCTAGGTTTGAGGACTGTCTTACCTTTGCTCAGTTTCAAGACTAGTATTTGTATGAAATGCTGCTTTCACATATGATTTGGAAAAGAATATTGAACTGTGAGTAAATAGGAAACCTTTGAGACTGCACCATCTGGAACTAATATTTGAAGTGATTTACAGATGAAATTGAAAAACAGAATCCACATGAAATTACACTCTTAAAATTTTTAAAATAGATTAAGAGAATGTATCTACTGCCTCCAAATTATACTTAGATTGTGAATAAAACTGATTCCCTTACATTCTTAGTTGTTGGAATGATCACTAAACAAAAGTAATTCACATTTTGAGGTATGGGGCTATCACTTGATTTCTGCTTTTTGGCATTATTTCTCATTTGACTATCTCCTACTCTATCACAAGATTTCCCTGCATCCATTCATCCAATACATATCCATATTGAGCCTAATAAATGCCATACAAAGTGATAGGATTTAGGAAGCCAATAGTGTTTACAGACAATGGTCTCTTTTGGGGATAAGAAATTAGTTAATAAAACAGACATTAACCAATTATTCCCACAAGTATACAAAACATATGCTAAGAAAGAGTTGTACATGGTGCTATAATAACAAATGTTAGAGGAAAATGACCTATTGAGAAGTCACTGGAGGCCTTCCAAAACTGGTGATTATTATGCTAAAATTACTGTCTAAATCTTATTATCCTTATATCTTTCTACAGACAGAGTGTATCAGAGCCAGGTCAAGCCTCAAACCAGATGTTGCCACTGTTAAAAAACAATAAAAACATGTGAATGAAGACATGTCAGCTGAATCAGGAGCCACAGGTCAGCTTGAAAGTGTTGGCCACAAAGCCATTATTTATTTTTGTAAGAACTTCAATAAAGACTGTAGTTACTGATGTCATATATGTTCATCAAAATTACATGATGATTGAGTGAAAAGCATCCCTTTAGTGAACTGGAAAATTCTGTAAAATTTTACAGGGGTTCATTCTTCCTCTTCATGTGGAAACTTCCAGGAGAAGCATACTATGTGATTCCCAATCCAAAAAATATTTAGGTTTACAATGAATCACTACAATTGTTCCAAACTGATTCCCCCTAAACCATGGATAGGTACCCAGATATATCAGGCAATTTAAATTTTAAAATTTAAACTCCTAGCTGGAATTCCAAAACTCCAGTGTATTTCAAGGTGGGCTTATCCAGAGGATCAGGAAAGTATAAGGAACTCAGTTTTGGTTCCAATATCTTCTCTACACTCCCCCATATTTGTATCTTCCTAAGGTTGGTTCTCTGCGTTGCTTTAGGCTCTCTTTCAGGAGAGCCTTTATATTCTTTCTTTTAGTTGCTGATAGAAAGGTAGTTTTCTGGCTTATGATAATAGGAGAGTCCCCAGAATCACCCTTAATTGGGTCAGGTCACATGCTAGTGACTGTCCTGGAGAATGGGGTGTGTTGATTGGTTGAAGGATTCAGGCCCACCTCCAGAAATGTACAGGTTTCCTGAGGAAGATGAAAGCCTGAAGGGAAACCTGGGTGCTACTAGAAAAGGGGGATGTGTAGAATGGATTCTGGATAGGAATTCAACAACATCAATTATACCAAAGAAGCAATCTGCTCTCAGGAGCAAACAAAGGGAGGAACTCAAGTAGTTGTTATGACAATTTCTTCCATCATCTCCCATACAAAGAGGACCCCAAACTAACAGTTACATCTACCTCTGACTCACTGGATACCTTTTTAAAAATCCTTGTTTGACAAAGCCTAGTGGTAGTCAATGCCATATTCAAAGTAACCAGTTACTGAGTGTCACTGGAAATTCTGAATGTGGAAATGTCCAGCCAGATTTTCAGTAGCTACAAATGGGATTTATAAGATATCCAAAGTCATTATTTGGGGGGGGGGGGATTAGAAGAATGCATTCTTTACCTGGTAGAGACCAGGAATCTATCCACTACAGTACTGCATTCCTGATAAATAGATCAGTGAGTGGTCTTGGATTCCAAGGGTGGCCAAGACAGCTTACAAGTAATGCCTTGACTACATCTAAGGGGCAATATCATTTTGGTTAGAGTAATAAACCTTATTTTTAGTTAAAAAAAAAAAAGTTAAATTTATCTTTTACAAATGGCACACAAGAAAGTGGGAAAATTATCACGTATGATCCCAGATGGAGAACAAGTATTTTAAATAGCAATCTCTCCTGTGAGCAGTAGACAAGTGAACATTACCAAACTGTGCAATTAAGTTAACCGAGGCTCAAAGAGGTAAAGTAACTTGCTGGACATCTCATGGATTATAAATGGCAGTTCACAACAATCCAGGGACCAGACCTCAGGATGATGCTGACATTGAGGAGGAAGCAAAGAGAAGAGCAAAAAGCACATTGAACTAGCTCTACCAGGCTCAAAATGTCATGCTCATGTTAATACACCACACACATAAATGTTTTGTTCATTTACTAGTTAGCTCAACAAAATAGGCCTTTTAAATAACGTGTCTGCAATTGTATCCTCTAGAGGTAATCAGCAGCTTATTAACCTTAACCATAATAACACATTATCACTACTTTGTTTCAGTTGGCTAATTTGCAAAACAACATTGAAGATCCTACCCAACATGTATGAATTTATTCCTCAGTTATCAGCACTGAATAAATACAGTGACCCTCACTGGAAATGTCAGGGACTTGGGAGGGAGCTTCAGTATGCTGGGAAGGAGGGAGTCAGGGGTGAGGAAGTCAGAGTTAAAAACAAACCTGGGTCAACCCTTAGGCATAAACTGATGGCAATGGGAGTGAGACTCTGAGTTTGGGGTGAAGGTCAGTTTGATTTCCTCCAGTGTGTTATTCTGCTTTGCTAAATATAAGAGGGAATGAGTTATGTACTTAGAGTTTGGTTCATGAGCATCTTCGCTAGTAGGTCTCCTTCTGGTAGCTACACGGGGACTGATGTTCTATTAAATAGGATATAAACCCTCCAGTGATTACTCTCACAACTAATCAGTTGAAAAATTTCTTTCAAGTCCAACCAAAAAGTAAGTTACTTTGGTTTCTGGACCATACCTTTTATATCCTTTTTTTCCCTGTTGCTGGCTCAGACTAAAAGCAAGGTTCTAAAGCCATTGGCTTTATAAAGCAAATATCTATCTTGTCTTACAACTAGTTGAAAGCCACTGGTCTCTGTGACAGGCTTTTCTCCAGACCATGGTACTTAAAAAAAAAAAAAAAAAAAAAAAAAAAAAGTGCAACAAAAATAGCAGGCTCAGACTGAGGCCCAACACCTATTTTGCACTTAAGAGTGCTGCTAAAAATGAATCAGGTGGATTTAATTTCCTTCCTACTAATTATCTATGATTTAGCCAGAAGGTATGCACTATTAAAAGGGCGACTTTATGTCCTCATATTCCATGATACACCAAAGAAAACTGTGGAAGTTCACTCAAGCAAGTTACTTTTAAAGAGAGGAGCTGTGTATAGTGTACTGAGGATAAAGGGGGGAATGGAAGACACACACAACATAACATAAGACATGGAATCTTTGTGAACCACAGCATAAGACACAGAAATAACAGGTTATCAAGACATCTTGGAAGATTCTAGAGGGGAAACCGATACATATCAGTCTATAACTTTTTACATTGCTGGCAGGCTCTTTTTCTACTGTTCTCTTGCTTGTTCTCCTCTAGGCAAACTGATTTCTTTGTTGTAACTCTAACATGCCACATATTCTGCATTAGGACCTTTGCATTGGCTATTCTGTCTGCCCAGAATGTTCTTCCCTCATATAACTGCTTCCCAAGTCTCTTAAGTCTTTTGAGTATTTGTTCAAATATCACCCCAGTGAGGCTGACCCCAATCACCTCTCTTCCTGCCCAATTGCCAGGTATGTTCAGGTCTTCGAAACATCTTCTATCTTTTCTTTATTCCACAGCACTTATCACCATCTAACTTATTATAACTTACATATTTATTATGTTCATTGTTTATTTACCATCTCCTCCTGCTAGAATGTAAGCCCCTAAGGGCAAATATCTTGAAATGTTCTTTACTGATGTTGTCAAGTGCTTACAGTAGCCTCATACATAGAAGGCATTCAATAAATATTTGTTGAAACAATGAAAGATTTCAGTAATGTGATAGATAAGAGTGTAAGCTGCCTGAAAGTGGGAGCATTATTTTACTCAGCACTATACATCTAGTGCCCATTTCAGTGCCTGACAAATAGTAGATATTTAAGCAGTTTGTTGAATTAACAAGCAAATAAATAGGTGAATAAGTTTTTTATCAAAGACACAAATGAATTATGTGTAATCAAAGAGAAAATAATAAATAATTCAATATGTAGATCTGGGAAATGTTTTGTAAAATATTAAGTATTTGAGTTGAATTTTAAAGTATTGGTATAAGGTTAAATCTAGTAAATAAATAAAACAAAATACTGAATTTCCTATCTAAGAAAAAAAATCCCAAGAAAGCATCATATCCAGTTTACATCTAACTCTCAGTATTTCCAGAGTTGGAGCAAGTATGAAGCCTACTCAGTTATTATTCAAGAACATAATATAAATCCTCAGGTTCACAACTTTTGAAAATACATGAAAAAAGGACAATGCTGAAGTAAAAGAAAAGCTGAAACACCACATTTGAAAGAAATCTTCAAAATATATAGAATATTATGGGACCTCACTCTGGAAAAATCTTCTAAAACACAAAATTAGGTAGATTTAAGACTGCATTTAAAGAGATATATTCCTGAAATATTGAGAAGACCATCTTAAAAAGTTTCTTGTATAGCAAAGCAACATTATTTTACTTTTTCTCAGAGGCAATATTTCTAATGATTAACAATTTTTTCCCCTAAAACTTATGATGCATCCACCAAGGCTTTCAGATTATTAAATAAAAATTGAAACATCAGGTATAAAAATCTTAAGCTAAAGTGCTCACCTTTCAGGGTCTGGATTGCTCCTATACAAAATTCCTGGCCTTCAGTTTTGGTACACAAATTTTCATTGACACTGAAATTATAAAAAAATAAAAAGACAAGATCAGTGAGAGATTCTAGAAACTAAGTCTATGCAGTAGTAACACTTGGTCATTCCCAACCTCCAAAAACCCTAATAATAATATCTGCATCCTCATTTTCAAATAAAGTGTTTGAGAGATACACAAGTCATATCACAACAATCATCAAATCTTTCTTCCTTTCTCCCTACCTTGCCTGCTATAATAGTTGCAAGACACTGCTATCTATGCCTGGAGAGCTGCCTGGACTCATATGCTCACAGTCAGCTTGCAGTTGTGATTCAGTCAATTCCTTGTCAACAAGCTGACAGCAGAGATCTTTCTAAACACACACCAAATCACCTTCATCTCTGACTAAAACCTATCAACTGTTTGCCAAATGCCCCACAAGAAATTTCACAGTAATCGCCATAGTGTGGTAGGTGACCCTAGAATGTCTTGCATTGTCTTTAAACACTTCACTCACCATACCATCTTTTATTTGATATAATCATATCACTTGTTCTGTGATATGATTCTATTTGCTTGTTTGCCTCACTAAGTATGCAACTCAGTTGAAGAGAATACGTGTGTCTTACTCTGGAATATGATTAAATACTTAGTGCATATCATTGTATAAAGAGATGAATGAATGAACTGATGTGAAAGAAAAATTTGGCATTTTGTTTTACTCAGTGATTTTACATAATGAAGGGGAGCAGAAGATGCCCCTCCACAAATGTGCCAGTTTGGCAGATACATTAGTTTAAGCTGAAGGCAACCGAGAGCCAGCGGACTCAGAAAAGCTTTTTGCCTCCCTCTTAACTGCCTAAAAGAACTTCGAAAGGGGGCCTTTACCAGAAAGAGAGCTATTACCAGCTGTAACTTCTTCATCTGAGAGATTTACCTGCATAGCAGGGCAAATGTTTGTTTACCAAACATCTGCTCTCCTCATTTTCCTGTGAACTGCCTTTCTCTCCTTTGAAATCCAAGACTTCTACCCCTTTCCTTAGCTCAGAATGGCATATACTAATCACTTGCCTAACTGCCTTTGAGTCTCATATTTCTATGGGTCTCCAGTACGTAAGAAGTTATATTCATTCGTTTTCTCCTGTTAACCTGTCTTTTGTCCATTTAATTGGTAGGCCAGCCAAAGAACCTAGAAGGAAAGAAGGCAAATTTTTTCTTCCCTACAGTAACTTCTACAGAATGAGAAGACACAAAAAATAAAAGTACAAAGTGGAAGGTAAACACTTTCTCATGTCCATACAAATTATAACAATCATACAATTCAGATTAAATTGGAATTACTCTTTCAGGTGTCAAGAATGTTATTTGCTATTATACTTGAACATCAATAAATGAGACATAGAAATCACAATTTTGAAGGTGTGCATTGGCCATTGTAAAAATATAATAAACACATGCTGAAAAAAGTATCCAAAGTTATACCCTGGATCTACCTTTTTTTTCCACATTGTGTTCTTTCCCTTTTTTCTTTATTTGGTATATTGTGGTTAATTTACACACAATAAAATACAAAGATTTTAAGCACACAGATCAATGAGTTTTGACAAATAATTATACCCTTAAAATTGAAATATAGCACATCTCCACCATCCCAGGAAACTTCCTCTCATGCCCCTTTCTAGTCAGTGGCCCCAATCTCATTCCCAGTCCCCAGGCAACCACCACACTGGTTTCTATCATACAGTTTCATTAGTCTGTTTATGAAGTTCATATAAATTAAATCATACAGTATGGATACTTTTGTACTACTCTTTGCACGTGCTCTTTCATGCAACACAGTAATTTTGAGATTCCTCTACACGGTTGCATATGTTCATAGTTCATTCCTTTTTATTGCTGATTATCACCCCATTGTTTATCCATTTACCTATCTGTGGGCATATAGGTTGTTTCTAGTTGTGACTACTATGAATCAAACTGCTGTGAACATTTGTATATAAGTCTTTGCATAAACATATGCTTACTCTTCTCTTGGTTAAAACTAAGGAGTGGAATTGCTAAGTCACATGGTAGATGTATATTTCACTATATAAGAAAGTATCAACCCTTTCTTTTAAAATGGTTGTGCCATGTTACTTCCTCAGCAGAAACATATGAGAGTTCCAGTTTCTCTATATCCTCACCAACACTTCATAATGTTGTTCTTTTTGTTTGTTCCTTAGCTCTTCCAGTGAATGAAGTGTTATCACATAGTAGTTTTAATTCACATTTTCCTGGTATTGTTGACTGTTATTGTTGAGCATTTGTATCTACTTTTTGGCCATTCCTACACCTTTCCTTCAAGTCCACTAGTTATTTTTTATTGAGTTGTTTATTATTGTTTCTGTTACTGTAATTACAATTATAGCAGTTCTTCATATATTCTACATAAGTCTTTTGTCAGATATATGTAACACACATATTTTCTCCCATTTCCTGGCTTACCTTTTAATTTTCTTAAACATGATTGTTGAAGAGCAGATTTAAAAATACTTTTCTGATAAAGTATCTGGCTTTATCTTATATGTGGACTCCTCAGAACCTCTATGGAAATAGTGGGATTGTTCATAAAATAAAATTTTTCATTTTGTTTCTTGATCCAAAATTTGACACAGATCATCAATTTTTCTATGTCGTGCATTGTTACCATTATACTCTCAACTTTATTTAGATTTATTAAATAACATATTTGCTTAGGTTTTATGAGAAAAAAAATAACTGAATTGCACCAAAAACTGAAACCAACTTCAAGGAATCCATAAAGATTTGGGATTTTCAAAGTTAGATGAGCTTTAAAGATCAAAAGACATTGTATAAAAACTATAATATATCTAATTGCTTTATTTTATATATTTTCCTGATAAATATTATAAATATAGATTATCCTCAACCTAGTTCTTATATTTTGCTTATAATGACTAATGACTACTAATAAAATAATTTCACATGAAAATGGCAAATGACCTGAGTATGTTAATGTGCAAATAAATTTTGAAGTGGGTAGTTTTAGATAGACTTCATTATTTTTCAGAGGTGGGTAACTGTAGAAAGAATACAGTTAAGCCATGTTTTATTCCTGTTACTCCATTAATTAGCTATGCAGTCATGGGAATCCTGTAGCCTTCCTTGGCTCTTACTGTAGTCAGCTATAAAATGAAGGCAGATATCCTCCCAAGCACACATGTTGGGATAATCTTGATAGATGCATTGTAGAAAAATAGCTGCTTTCTACGTCCTACTATATTTAAATGCATTGTTAATTTCTGATATATGCTTGGCATGTTTAGATAAGTCTTAACACAATATTTTCACAGAGAATTATTAAAAATTCAAATGTCTTTTCTAAATGTACCATTCCTTGAATAATAAGAGTTGGAAAATGAATGTTTTAACTGAAACTAACTCCTCTAACATGATTACAAGCTCGAAGACGAATATGCTTATGAAATTAAAGTATAGTTTTTGATGAAAATAAAGTTTAAAATGTACCCATAAATCAATGCCTTAGAAAAACAGACATATGCATAACTCATGTTAATTGTGCACGTGCTCCCTTGCCAAAAACATCTGTCTAAGATACACTTCAATGTACAATATACCAAATATTCATGCAAGAATATTGTGACTGGGGAAAGAGCATCTTTATGCCAATCCTCGAGTTTTCAGTCATTTATTAATAATTACAGGAAATATATTAGAGTTACTGTATTATCTTTTTCATACTTAAGTAGGTATCCTCTAAGATTATGCTGAAGGACTCTTTTCTTTGAAATTTGTTCACTTAGGCAGCTCAAGAAAAGGAAGAACTCCAAAGTAGAGTGCACATACTTGAAATCAAAGGTAAGAGGAGTCAGGAGAAATGTCTGTGGGGAGGGCTTATTAGGTAAAATCTATTTTATTTAACAAGAAAACAATAAAAATTCTATAACATAGTAAATAATATTAATTTTGCCTTCATATTTCTTATGATTTTTCATGTCATACCAGGCTTTAAAGTGCTGTTATTAGGGTATTTTCTTAATATTACCCTTTTTTTCCTCTGACAATCAAAACAGAACTTAATGAATTACTTCTATATAATACAAGTGAAAATTACGGGGAAAAATCTTCCTTTGATAAGATCTAGAGTAAAGCTGTAAGATATTTTAGTATTAGAAGCTAGAAGTTTCTATAAATGTGAACTCTTCACATGAAAATGGTAATTATAAAAGAGATAAGAATATATTATCTATGGGAGGAGGACACTGACTTTGAAAACTATTAAATATACCATCTTTTCTATGAGATTTTCCAATACTGTTGACCAGCCACACTAACTAATTGTTGGCTAAAATTAATAGCAACTAATGTTATGGTTATTTATGCAATTGATCTAAAAATGAATTAGTTCATTTTAGTATAGATCCCGAAACACTTTTAAAATTTAATCACTTTCAGTTTCCAAGCTGAAAATCTTAAAGACATCCAGCATATAGTAATGAGGGCAGGCTCTCCATGAAGTAAGGATGTGGAGTGAGTTTTGAAATCTATCTCCAGTTGTGTATGGAAGAGATGGTGGTGATTCATTACCTCTTCTTTCCTGGATTCTCAGTTGTAACCCTTCCTTGGCTCAATTGCTGACTTCGTAGAGTAAAGTCTTTGTGTATATTTTCAAAGTACACCACATTATTCAGAGTTTTTCCAGATTTTCTGAAGATAAGGCTCAATGACATGTCTCAAAATGTTGGCTGTAGCTCTCCAGTTCACCAGTTTTCTTCTTACTCTAAATGTGACTGCTCTCTGTCTGCATTCTCCCTGCCAAAATAAACATTGATCTGTATAGTGGCAGTAGAAGAATAGTTGAATGTCTTTTGGTCAAAAGAGGCCATTCACCACTGTCTTACTTCTTCCTTAGCCCTTTATTCATATCATATATGATATTACTTAATTTCAAAATATTATAATATATTGCTTATGATCATATTTTCCTTTTTCTCCAGAATGTGGAATTCTCAGGACAAAGACTGTGTCCTGTTAATATTAGTATAACGAGGATCTGTCATGCTGCTGGGAACTCAGGAACAACTGAATAATTATATATTATGTTGAATGAATACATGAATAAACACATAGTTCTCTAGCCAAAGCAAAATGGAATGACTATATAGAACTTCCCAATCGTAGTAGCCTATAAAATGAGCAGACAAGTCTCTTGAGGCCATTGCTGGTAGCTACAAAAAGTAATAGATAAAAATGCTTTTTTTATGCTCCTCAATCTCTTCTATTTTATACTTAGATCCTCTATGAAAAAGCATAATGCCCTTATGAGTCATAACGATTAGTCCTGAAAACACAAAGATTAGAAATAAGATACATCTTCTCATCTGGGGATTATACAGCAACATTTAGTCTCCTACACATTTGTTGCTACAAAGAGGTAGACCAGTGTCACTGGTGGGGCTGGGAAGAAAAGGAGATCAGAAAAGAATAAGATTAAGTAGGGTAGAGATGGTTATTGAGTAAGCAGCTGTGGTCTGTGTTGGGAAGGTGTGGACACAGGTGTCACTATCTGCCATACGAACTTGTTTCTTTTCTCCATGAGTCACAGCTTGATGGAGGACATGGGGAAGGAAAGGTGTAGTTTCACCTTACAAATATGTTTCAATAGTGAAGAAAGGTCAGGAAGAGGAAAGAATATGAAATTCTAAATAAAGTTGGTTAAGGAAGACTTCTTTCTTTCCTTCTTCTCTCCTTCTCTCCCTCCCTTCCTTGGTTCCTCCCTTCCTTATGTCCATCTGTCAATATATTTTTCTCTTCTGCCAAGAAGAATATTCTATACGACCAATTCAACATCAATTATTCATGTTACATAATTATAAAGGAGGGTGGGCTGGGACATCAACTGGTAAATCTGTCCATTTACTTTAAAGTATAAAACTTCAGACCACCATCACTTATGGTTAGATTAGGTATTGTTTTATGAAAAGAAAAAAGGTGCTCACCATGTTAACTGATTATTTGAGACACTTCCCTAAATAGTGGGATTATGGCATGGAATCAAATTTTAAGGATAGCTTTCCAGTGAATGATTTGTTTCAAAAACCCAAGTGGATGGTCACCTCAGAATAGGAAAATAGACCCCAGTTTACACTGCCACTGGCTTGTCCTCCCTTCATTCAGAAAACCATGAATAATTGTTTGAAAAATTGATCTATATTGATTTACAATAAAATAGTAATGTCCCAACATCATAAAAGATTTATGTTTTTATTCAGCCTTGATGTTGATGTCTTAGGTAGCAAGCACATCACACATCGCTATGTACTGATAAGACCAAATGCACTTTGGCAGAGCTTCAGTATAAAAATTAGAAGGTGTTGATTTCATTACCACTCTGGCAATACATTTGAAAGAGTGTTAATGACTATTAATGGCCTAGTCCTCAGCCAGAAGAATGCCTGAAGTCAGTGAAAGTGGCGTTTTATCTGCTCTTAAACATTAAAAACAGAGAGGCTCCTACAGTTGCATTTCTAAGTGCCTTTCCTGCTCTACAAGTAATCACATCCCCCACTTAAACGAGCTTTTAAAAGTGTTTAAATTCAAGGCAAGCCCAATTTCTCCACTCTGGAGATTTTGCCCCCTTATTTCTGACAACCAACGCTTTTGGCTTTTGTCAAAAAGTAGTTGAAGGCGAATGAGAAGAAAATTATTTTTAAAAGGACCTTTGTCTCTTTTCAGCTTTGCCATACAGAAACTTCATTGTTTTAGGTTTACCAAAAGAGAGTTACTTATTTCCTGTTCTTATTTATTTTTAGAGACAGATGAGTCCAAACACTCTTATGATGGAATGCACCATGAATCAATCCATGTTTCTGAAGTCCACATGTTTTCACGGTTCTTTATTTCCCCTCAAACAAGTTCTTTTTTTTGGTCCCTAGGGAATCCTAAATCAACAAGTTATTAGATGAGGGATGGAAGCTTCTGTTTCAGAAAACATAACTGCAGCTAGACAACAGAAAACAGATGCCAATTATTTGCCAATGGCTGCTAGAAAAAAAACATTTTATGACATTTACTTTGCCTTAGCAGAACGGCTGCTGATGCCAAAGAAATACAAACTGGTCAAATTACCAGCAGGCGGTTTTGAAATGTGGGGTTTAATGATTTGGAATCTTCTCTACATTTGACCATTTTTTGACCTACAAATGTTTCTGAACACTGATTCTACTTGCAACTTGATGTTTTAACAGATGAATAGGAACAATATATGTAATCGATATGTATAATTAAATATTTGATGTATTTTAATGTTTTACCCTATTTACCTTATAATTCCACTAGTTTTTTTGTATGAGGGAAAGATAATTTTTGATATTTTAAGAGTGACTTCCTTAACACATATTTTTACTTCATGTGGCAAAAGCTTCAAATTACACATCTTTTTTATATTGAATCCAGCTGAATTATTCATTGTTAATGTGATGTCACGGGCAATGTTTTTTTCCTCCAGTAGTTAACAGAGACTTAATTTAGTCACAATCGATATCCATCTAACCCCACAAGAATATAAATTTTCCATAAATATTTTTAGATCAAATGGCTCACCTTTGAAACACATTTCTGAAAAATATCTTGGGCTGACTTCACTGAAACCAGCAGTTATGTCAAACAAATTTGTACTTTCATCAGCCATAAGACTGTGCTGTGTTAAAAATCTAGATTTGCAAACAAAGTTTTTTTAGAAATCTTATGAAATGCGTGCCTAGTTCTCTTCATAGTGATTTGAAGAGGTCATGAAGAAAAATAATTAATGCATTTTCCTTGATAGTATAAAGTTACCACAAGGAACGGTGTTGTAAAATCTGTCCTAAGTGTCTACATTGCCTCAAGAAGTGTCCTGAGCAACTGAGAAGTAAACTAAATTAGGGGTAGTACTCTTATCAATCAGTATTTGTTGAAAGCATAAGCTGAAAAAATGATGATCAAAGTAACTTAAGAAAAGACATGCTTCTCAGTTTGCAATATGCACATGCATCACTGGGGACTTTATCAAATTCAGGTTATGTTCAGTAGTTCTGGGGTAGGGCCTGAGATCCCACATTCCCAGTGATGATTTCAAAGCACTTTTGAAGGCAACAGTGTAGATCAGCAGTCCCCAACCTTTTTGGCACCGGGGACCGTTTCATGGAAGACAATTTTTCCATGGACAGGGGGTGAGTGGCGGATGATGCAGGCAGTAATGCAAGCAATGGGGAGTGATGGGGAGCAGCAGATGAAGCTTCGCTCACTCATCCACCACTCATTTCCTGCTGTGCAGCCTGGTACCTAACAGGCCATGGATTGGTACCAGCCCACAGCCCGGGGACCCCTGGTGTAGATGACTTGAGGTGGGGCCATTTTTCATTGAACAAGAGCAATTTTCTGAAGTCATCACAGCCAATCTCAGCATTCAAGGTAATTGACTAACTCGTAGTCAGGACTTGGGGAACCTTGGTCCAAGCCCATCTCATGGTAATAATTGCTATTAACCTCCTGGTTCCATTGTGATGTGTGGATGCTGAATGATGAACTACAGGACATGCACCTTCTCCTTCTAGAGTCAACAGTACTAAGACTTCTATGGTGTGTGTGTGTGTGTGTGTGTGTGTGTGTGTGTGTGTGTGTGTGTGTGTGTGTGTGTGTGTATGGAGAGAGAGAGAGACTGAGAGACAAACAATTTGAAACTAGAGAAAGAACATGAGACTATTATGCCATGATTGGAGAAAAGGGACAATATAATTGCATCGTGAGGTCTGTCCTAAACAAGCAGTGCATCACGTTCCCAATAGCGTATCTTCCCAACACAGGCATCAATCACACTGCACATCAGGAGAGCCATCATAGCAAAGGAAAAGGAAATTTAGTCACAGTTGTTTTTACTCCCATTCTCCTGAGCAACAGAATCTATAAATGGACATGAATTCTAGATAATATTTTAACAACCCTGATACACATTCATTTGGCCTGCATTTAGCTAATGTAATGACAAGCCCATGTCCCCTTATTTCACTCCACCTCTAGTCAGAAGAAACTGTCCGATCACATCAAAACCACAGGGGACCTTTCCACTAAGTCTGAGATTACATTCTCTGAAGCCCTACTCCCACTCCATCACACTCCTCAAACGCCTGGGACAAATTCATAGCTGCTTCTTCAGAAGAATTGTGGCAGATTTCCTGTCTAGTTAGGGTGCAGCTGGCAGAATGTCATAGCCAATTGGGGGGGGGAGAAGTTTAGAACATACTTTTGAAAGTTTCAGGACTCATAGCCACATTGAATGAATGGATTCTGAACTACATCATACTCTTCCCACATCACTTCCAGTCTCCAAGTAACACTGATCCTTCTATAGATATATTCCCTCCACTTTTCTTAATGTTTTTTTAAATTTTCATTTGTTCATATATAACGCATATTGTCTCACATGATCCTAATTAACTAGAAATCTGTTGTCTGAATTGTTTTTTAATTTTAAAAAAACATGTATTTATTTATTTTTGGCTGTGTTGGGTCCTCATTGCTGAGCGTGGGCTTTCTTTAGCTGCAGTGAGCGGCAGTTACTCTTCGTTGCAGGGCGGGCTTCTCATTGTGTGATGGCTTCTTTTTTTTTTTTTTTGGCATATGGAAATTTATTACTATCCTGCTTTCATCATCAAAACTTATGATCTTGGTCTTTCCTTCTTGCCTTTGTATAAGGCCAAAAGAGAGACATTGGCTACTTTGACAACCTTAAAGCAGACTCCAGGAATGTCACCAACAGCATGACCTTTGCGACCAAATCCAACAACCAGAACTTCATCATTTTCCTCAATAAAATTCAAACAACCATCATTGGGTACAAAGGCGGTGATTTTCTTGCCATTCTTGATTACTTGAACCCTGACACACTTCCTGATGGCAGAATTTGGCTGTTTGGCTTCAACCCCTACTTTTTCAAGCACAATTCCCTTGGCATGAGAAGCACCTCCAAAAGGTTTGGCCTTCAGGGCTGTGCCCAAATGGGCTTTCTTGTACTGCTTAGCATGCCACTTCTGGTCTCATCGGTGGCTACGGAGCTTCCTGGCAGTACAAAGACCACGAGACTTGCCCATCCTGCTGGCACCACGGGCCTGAGCGAAAGGGTGGCTTCTCTTGTTGCAAAGCACAGGCTCTAGAGCGCAGGATCAGTAGTTGTAGCATATGGGCTTAGCTGCTCCAGGGCATGTGGGATCATCCTGGACCAGGGCTTGAACCCGTGTTCCCTGCATTGGCAGGCGGATTCTTAACCACTGTGCCACCAGGGAAGTCCTCTCCCCCACTTTTAAATTTGCACTCAGTCTCACCACACAACTACAGGCCTAGAGTGTTGTAATTGTCTTCTAACTGGTCTGCTTGGCTCATGTTTTCTCAACTTAAATAAGAGTGTCCAGTTACTCCTCCAAAACTCTATCAGTTGTCTGCTTAACAACCTTCACTGGCTCTGTTTAGCTATAAGAATAAATCCGTTATGCAAATTTGTCCACAAACTATATACACACCTTTTGAACTTACAAACGTTGTCTTTGACTGTGTCCCAAATAATCCATGCTTATTATCATGTCTACTTAGATTTTACTGACTTTCTAACCACTTATCTATAACCTATTAACATTTCTCCATTAATTCTTTCTTGAAGCCTCATCTGACCATTCCAATCCTTACGGATTTCTCCCACAGAAATTATTACTCCTCATTTTGTTACTTGTTCTTATGTTACCTTGTAGGATTTTTTGCTGTTATCACTATTCTTTTAATATATAGAACTCTTGTGACCCAATGTATAAGGTTTGGGAGGATAAGCATTGCAGTCTGGATTTGAGTTTTAATGAGTGAATGCTAATTTTCATCAGTAAATGAGGGGTGAAAACATCCAGCTTTTCAGAATTATCATAGGGTTTCAGAGATAATAAGTGTAAAGTACCTAGAACAGTTCCTGAAATATAGTTTTATTCTCAGAAAATGCTTTTATTAAATGCTGATATTAACAGATACTAAGGACTTTGCAAGACACAACATAGAAGAAATGCTCTGTACAGAGTGGATATACAAAAATGTTTCTTTGATCTGAATTTTTCTGAATTAAATGTTACCTTGTAACTAAGGAGATTATGTGATGGAAATCCTAGCCAACTTATTATGCATCTTTTGTTCCTGGAAAGCAGTTCCTCTGTGGCCATATGTAACCTACACATGGCTTCTGTGCCTTTGAGATACTGTCATTTGTTTGTCATGATTGTACTTTTCAGAGTCACTCATCATTAGTACACAGGATATAGGATGACTTTAGCTAAATTATTAACTGGAGTCAGAAGAAAATTTAAATATTTACCTTACAAATCACTTTGGCCTCAGGAAATACATAAATGATTTAGTTTTGACCTAATCTGTAATCATGAATAGGCTACCCAAAGAACTTTAGGAGGTAAAGATAATTGATTTCCACACATAAACCAAAATATTTGGCACTTGGTAGATATTAAATTTTAAGTGAATGAAAGAAAGAGTAAATGACATAATTCTGGTTGAATTCCTATAAATCTCTAGTAACAGCTTTGTCCTGTTATTGTTGAAGGACTTCTAATTTATGATTGGCCAAAAGAATAAATCTGGGTATCTACCATTAAAAATTATTGAGTACTAGTGGTAGAGTGCTCTCATCACTGGACCTAGTGTATTTTTTAAAAGGAAGATCTGTAAAATTATTTGACTTTAATTAATATTAGGTTTCATGATTTATGTATTGTTTATAGTAACTAATTTGATTTAATCAAAATCTTATCTTGACCATTAATTATGTAGCAGAATTTCATGATGGGGCTATCAATTTAATTAAAGATGTGATTTCTACTATATGTATTTTTCAATACCACTGGATGCGTACTAGCGAAGTACTAGAATTTTATGGCAAATTATGATCTGAGAATATCTTCTCAATACTGTCTCTGAACTTCTCTTAAAGATATATTGTGAAAGAACTGTGAATAAGAACATGATTTAGCTATCTATAAACATCTAAACAAATTAACCTGCCCAGTGGAACTGATGGGTATTGGTACTCAAAGGATCCACCTGCCTCAGAACCAAGAATTGCTATGTAGATTTTCAATCCAAATTTGAACAGTCTTTCTCCAGAAGGTGTGAAGCCACCTTTCATTTCTGTTTAGTCAACTAAAATGTCATTTAGCTCAAATCATTCACCCGAAGCTAACTGCCTTCCTTTCTGTTTATTTCATTAAGATTTACCTTTTTGTTTTGTTTTGTTTTTTTAGAGATCTTTATTTTTATTTACTTTTTTCATGACATATTTTACTTTATTTTTTTCTGGGTGAATTCATTTGTATTTATGTTTTTATTTTCTTTTAACATCTTTATTGGAGTATAATTGCTTTACAATGGTCTGTTGGTTTCTGCTTTATAACAAAGTGAATCAGCTATACATATATACATATATCCCCATATCTCCTCCCTCTTGCATCTCCCTCCTATCCCATTAAGATTTATATTGATTTATTATCAACACTATTGTCTTGAAACATAGATTAGTAACAATACGTTTGGTGGATTTATTCATCAAAGGTGAGTCCAATCATTCTGAACTATACAGTGGACTATATAATAATCATCAACTTCAGTAAGAATTTTAATTTTAAAAATCAACATATTAAAGAAAAATGTCATATAGGTCATAGAATTTTTATTTCATTTTTTTAAGTATGGGAAGATTTTAAATGGAGATAATAATTTTATAAAAGTTGACTTAAAGTTGAAGGCTATACTTGATAATGGCTCCATTTAAAAAGTGGATTTGTAGTTTTTAGCCAATATCTTCCTTTTGAAAGATTTTCTATTCTTGGAAAAATTTATACAGGATACTGTAGTATGTAAATTGGGAGAGAATGGGAAGGCTTATTATCTCTGTTCTATAGTAGGGAAAAAACTAATTTCTAAATAACCAAATGTCAAATTATATTTCAGGCTAACTGAAAATCAAGGAGAATGTTCTGATGAATTAAATTTAAATTAAGAATCTGGTTATATTAAATAATTATACAAAAGCACTGGTAATGTAAGCAAAAGTAATTTCTCCCTCATTTTTCACAGGCCCTGGAAACATTTTATTCCTCCTCTTAGTCAGGACCTTATACATCTGTATATAAGGAAACATGGCAGCTCTTTTTATATAAAATTTTTTTAATATGCTTTTATATATAAATAAAAATGAGTATGTGAGTGAATGTTCAGATTATGATATATTCTAATCTAACACAGGAAAGGGTAATTTGGAAATTCTTCAAGTAGTGTTTGGATTATATATCTACCATCAAGTTTAAACTTTTTAATAAAATACTATGTATCAGTTAAGTTTATTATGAACCTGAATAAATATATATTTACTGGCATTTACTTAAGTTTGAAATTCACAAAATGTTGTAGATTTAGTAGATGTTTTAACATATTTTATTGCCATTCCTATTATACATCCACTCATCAAAGAAGATTTCTTCTATTTATCTCATCCACACTTATTCAATGTGTTCCTTCCCTTGGATTTTATTTGTAAAATATGTATCATTTACTTGATTTTCTGAATAGATTATTAAATTTCTGAGATTACGTTTCACCAATCTTCCTTGATAAGTATCTCTAAGTATCCATTGTACTGTAGTTTGGCTTAATACACTTTATAGTCACCATCTAACTGAAATCTTCCTTAACTGCCCCTGGCAGAGTTAGTTGTTTAGTGCTCTATGCTCCTAAATAAAAGTAGAGGAGAGAAAGAGGCAAAAAAATGTTTTAAAGAAATAATGGCTAAAAACATGTCAAATTTGATTAAAAATATTCATATATATACCTACTAAGCTTATCAAACTCGACAAAGGATACAGACAAAGAGAGTTACATGTAGGCACATCATGGTTAAACTGGTGAAAGCCTACGGCAAAAGGAGAGTCTTCAAAACAATGAGATTAAAAACTACTCAGCACATAAAATAGAATCATAATAAAATTTGCTACACTATTTGTGGTAATGTGTTATGCAGCTATAGAAAACTAAAAAAACCTATAATTTAAAACCAGTTTAAACAGTGTTGGCAAAGATGTGGAAAAACTGCAGCCCTCATGCATTGTTGTGAGATTATAAAATAGTTCAATCACTTTGAAAAAACGTTTTGGAAGTTTCTCTAAGAGTTAAATAGAAATTTACCATACGACCTAATAATTCCCTCCTAAGCTTCCATTCAAGATAAATGAAACCTATGTTCATACAAATATTTATATGTGAATATTTCTAGAGACATTATTCATAATAGCCCCAATTTAGAAAAACCCAAATGTCCATCAACTGTTGAATTGACGAAAACAAAAAAGAACACGTGGAATTCTATCCACCAATGTATAAGAACAAACAAATAATAAGTATAGATTTTTTTTTCTTGTGGTTTTAATTTGCATTTTCCTAACACTGTAACTAAGGAAGCTGGGCTTCTGTTTATGTACTTATTTTAATTTTCTATATCTTTGATGAACTATTCAAGTTTTTAATCTATTTTTTACTAGGTGATTGCTACTGTATTGTTGAATTGTGAAATTCTTTATATACTCTAGCTATGATTACTAGTCCATAAATTTGAGGGAAGAATGTAGATCAGTACCTACCTGTTTTGTGTGATTTCAGTTTGTAGGGGAACAACCTTATATGATGGTTGTGGTGGTAGTTACACTCATCTAAAATGATCAAAATTAATAAATCTGTATCCTTACATTTTATGATTTTTACATGTAAATAATATCTTAATAAACAGAAAAAAAGATAAAAATGAA
Organism: Kogia breviceps; assembly: GCF_026419965.1. Taxonomy (NCBI): domain Eukaryota; kingdom Metazoa; phylum Chordata; class Mammalia; order Artiodactyla; family Physeteridae; genus Kogia; species Kogia breviceps. The sequence continues at coordinate 66,477,782 of NC_081318.1, read as the reverse complement.
AATATGTAAATGGTAAAAATTAAGTCATGTTATGATATTTTAACACTTTAGCCTTCATGGGTTCACCGTTTCAATTAGAATAAAAGCCACAGTCCTTCCATTGCCCTATGAGGCCTTGCATAATCTGAATGTCATTAGCCACTCTGACCTCATCACCACTGTTCTCCTTGGATTCCTTTGTTAAGACACTCACTGGCTCTTTCCTCTACCAGGAATGCCCTTCTCCCAGACACCCTCATGACTACCTGCATTTCTCGTTTCTTTGAATTATCTGGCCAAATTTCACCTTATCATAGATGCCTTCTTAAGTAAGTCAGCAACCCACCTCACCCCTCCCATCATTCCCTTTCTCCTTTCCTGACACTTTTTTTCTGAAAGCACTTACCGGTTAGCCTGTGTATGTATTTAAATACTTTTGATCTACTGTCCATTAGAATATACCATTACAATATATGCTTTATGAGAGCAGAGAGTTAGTTTTGTTCACTGCTCTATTTTCAGGTCATCAGAAGAATGTCCAACTCATAGGAGGCAATCACTACATATTTGTAGAACTATTTAACAAATCAAACTTCAGTGTGCTCACTATTTGCCATCTAATGGATTTAATATTTTAATAAGTGATTTGTAAATCAGAATATTTGGAATTAATATATGTTAAGACTAATATATGTTTGTGTGTATGTATGAATACAAAGATACACATACATGTTTATACATATGTAATATTTATAAAATATAATATTCATATACTATATATTTTAATATATTAATATTTTTTCTGATTAAGGTCTTAAGTATAAATCCTGGGATCTCAAGTAATCATTTTAGAATAGAGGCCTGATTTTCTCTATTTCCCTGGAACAAAAGAGAACTTCATTAAGAGAAGCTCAGTTCCTTCGTTCCTTTAATTCAGGGCTTCTAACCATATTGTTTAATACCTGTGATCTAGGCCATGAATCTTCTACTCTTAGATTCATTTAAGTCACCATGGAATTTGGAACTTGTAAGGAACTTACAAGAGTATAGGCAAAATTAAGAGTTGCTTGCTCATTGCATAGTTAATAACTAGCACAGTACCTAGTAGAGTACTTTAGTTAGTCCTTAATAAACAGTATCATTGTCTTAAATGAATGAGCTGATTAATAAATATTTGTAGGCAGATTGATGTCAGGTAACAACGAAAATAATAATAGTAAAAGTCATTATTTGTTGATGATTTTCTATATACTAAATACTAAACTAAGCATTTAATTTCTGCAGCAACCTTATGATACAGTGTCGACAGGTTAATAAACTGTCTAAGGTCACCCAGGTGGTAAGCAGAAGAACAGGCATGTGCTCTTAAGCCCATCTGACTCCAGAGCTGGCCCTTTCAATCATTCATCCTCACTGCCTCAGCCTGTCCTAGACACAGCCAAATACTTCTAAATCATCGTGTACCTTCTGTGCCATTCCTGTGCAAGGAAAGAACTTCAGAATCCACAACATTCAAAAGGAGACCCTGTTAATGATGCTAGGTGCATTTTGAATCAAACCTGTGAACAGAATTTCTGAGGAATTCTAAAATCGGCCAATCGGTTTGCCATCTCCAAGGCTGCTCTTGAATATAAGCCGTCACTGCAAACTATATTTTTGTTTAAAATATAATTCATTCATAGTCATCGTGATTGACCAGTTCTCCCATACATCATGCCACATTTTTGAAACTTATATAGGAAATAAACAAAGTGAGGCATTTTTATGCACTCCCACCGTCCCAGGTAAAATTAGTTCTCGACAGTCTTCATATCCTCACACCTATATGGTTTTTTTAGTATATTACAATAGTCTGCTTTGTATTTTTCTATATCCTACTTTTAGATCTATTTTTACCATACTGGCTATAAAGCAGCTTCATTTTCAAGAAAGAAGACAAATTCACATGAATCTTTGATGTGAAAAATCACACATAAACTGTTTTGTTTTCGTTTCTTCAAAGCCCTTAGTAATTTAATTAGCTGTAATCATACAATGGTATTCATTCTGTACTTCTAGTTCCCAAGTTATTATATAATCATAATGACATTCAACGTATCACAACTTAATTTCACTTTTATCAGTACTCATCCCAATATACCGATAATATTTTATTAAATATTTAAAAACATTAATCTCATATATTCTTGATAAAGTACTCAATTCCTCCTAGTGGATACTCAAGTTTAGCTAATAATATCAATATTTCTATATTTTAATGATCTACTGGTAGTTTTAAGTGTATATTTAAAATCCATAATGCATGAAGCAAATAGTATCTATAAAGTTGAAGCCAAGTTACGAAAAACATAAAGAATTACATTTTAAGTAAAATCCAGTTGACATTAAGTGGCACTTAATTTTCTCCAAGTTATTAAATATATTAAATAGCCATCGTTGAGATTTTAACCACTGAGATATTTCATCTATTTCTCACTCCCCCTGTCGCATTTTACAATTCCCCATCAGTGCACAATGAAAAGGAATAACTAGGGGGGAAAAGGGAAGTAAATGATACCGAATCTTAGATTTTAAAAGGGTGGGGTAGAGAGGATAAATTTTCTAATTATCATATTAATGAACAGAAATGACATGCAGAGTATGATTTGATAGAAATACACAGGAAAAATGGCAATATTCAGCTCTTTCCTGGGGGAGGCGGGGTACTGCTTGTGAAGGGAAGCACAGTGCCTGACAACCACACCCAGCGTGATGGAGTGCACATCTGCTCAATACAGGCCCAGCCAAAATCTGCAGGTGTCAAGATGCCAGGGGTACACACAGAATGATGGAAATGGAGAGAAATTATCTTTTGAAAAGTACCAGTATGTCCAAATGTTGTTAACTCTGCGTGCATGCTGATATCACTTGCCTTTCTCCCCTTTACCATGTTGTCTATGAGGTTTGATAAAAGTCTAAAAATGAACAATAAAAACTGCTCTATGATCAACAGAGTGCCCAGATGACCAGGCTATCATCTCATTCATTCTCCTAGACAATGGCTGTACAACGCCACCACCATCTTCATTCTTCCTGAAAAACAGACTGGAAAGACGAGCTCTCATTACTGATACAGAACTTTGGAGAGAGATTTCTATGATGTTTGCAGAGACTTGCAAATGTCGTGGCCTGTGAAGCCAATCAGTTACAAATTACAGGCCAGATGCCACTCATCCCCTTGCTCTCAGGTCTGCAAAATGGTTCTAGATGACTTTGTGGAAATGACACCCTGAATTATTAAAATAAATTTTGCCCCTGATAAGCTCCTCTCTAAGCCATTAAGATGAGCCCTGGGTTGAACAGTGATTTGCTATCGTATGAGAAAATATCGTTTGCAAATGTGATATCCGCACATTGTATGTGAGACTTTTCTTACACAATCTTCTAATAAATTTAATATCTTTCATATTATTATGATACTTTAATAAAGTAGTTCAAATGTACTCATTTATTCCTCAAAATTTTTTATTTGATAGAAAGCCTGGAATTTTTATTATCTGGTTACAGGTGTGGAAAACTGTAGTTGTTTGTCTAGGGTCACACATATAAATGGTAGTGGCAACATGGGAACCCAAGTCTTTTCACCCTTACTCTAGTACTCCTTCTCTTATGCTATTTGATTTTTACTATTAAGATAGTAAATCTTTGTTTTCATAATGCTCATTTGTACCATTCATAGACTTTATCCAATAATACATAAAGCCACCTATTAGATGTACTATGCAAATTTATACATTGTCTTTCAAACATGCACAGGCAACACACACATACAGTAGTACTACATCAATCAATAAATGGACCTAACCATATAAGAACTTAGCAAAGAAGTTAGACAACCAGACAGATTCTTTTTTAAAAATGGAGGACTTCCCTGGTGGTCCAGTGGTTAAGACTCCGTGCTTCCAATGGAGGGGTCGCGGGCTTGATCCCTTGCCAGGGAACTAAGATCCCACATGCCATGTAGCATGTCCAAAAAAATAATATAATTCAAAAAAATTTTTAAATAAAATAAAATAAAATAAAAATGGAATTAGCCACTGATTTACACAAACTACTTAACCAGAACTATCTGCCTGTATTATTTGCCTAGGACTGCCATGACAAAGTTTGACAAACTGGGTGGTTTAAAACAAAATATATTTTTTCTCTTGTAGTTAGGGAGGCTAGAAGTCTGAACTGAGATGTTAGCAGGGCCACGCTCCCTCTGAAGGCTCTAGGGAAAGATCCTTCCTTGCATAGCCCAAGCTTCTGGTGACTTCAGGAGTTTCTTGGCTTGTGTTATCATAACTCTGATCTTTGCCTCCATCATTTCATGGCCTTTTCCCCTGTGTGTCTCAGTCTGTCTCGATTTTCTCCTCTTCTTATAAGGAGACAAATCATATGGGATTTAGGGCCTACTCTTTCTAGTATGACCTCATCCTAACTTAACAATTACATCTGGAAAAACCCCATTCCCACATAAGGTCATAATCTGAGGTTCTGGAGAGACACGAATTTTGGCAGGGCTACAATTCACCCCAGGGCACAACCCTTGCCTGCTACCTATAAAATTTTCTTCTACAGCACCATCACATAGGACCTCCTTCTTACCCTTCTGTCAGCAGGTGTTGAAACCCTCTTATATTACAGAGTTCTTTTTAATCTTACTCCATCTAGAGTGTTCTGTCGAGGTACTAAGCAATCATATCATAGGTACAAGAGAATAGAGAAGGAAAGGGAGAAACAAACTGTTTCTAGTAGCACAATTGTTATTGTCCCAACACACTCCATTTTAAATCTTCATTTCTTTACCTTTCACAAATTGATCTTTCCCCAAATCCCAACAACTACAGAGACCTCCTCCTGCTCCTCCACAAAAGCTAATTTGAAAAACTGCTCAGGATACACAAGAGTAAATCAATAGGCATGTTTAAGATCTAACCAAATCACTCTTCAGTAACTACTTTATGTACTCAAAGACCCGTACATTGTCTGTAGTGATTATAGCTAGAGAGGAAACCTAATTGGAATACCAGACATTGGGAGATGAAAGAAGGGAGGCTATATCCTAGGATGAAAATAACGTCTAGTTACTTAAATCAAGCAAACCAACACACAAACATACAAACCAATCCACCTACATAACTACCACGTGTAAAGCAATTATAGTGGTTTACAACGTGACTTCAGGCTCCCCTCTGAAAACATCACTAGGGTTTGTGCTGTCTACGGTACTGTGACAGACATTAATTTTCAGTGTAATTCTAGGAAAAGATTCACAAATTTAACTGTTCTCTAGAAATCTCATTTTTTACTTTCTCCCTCCCACATCCACCCTTTAAATGTCTCTCATTATAGCCATGGAGCTGTGTAAAGGTCTATTCCATCTCCTGCAAAACGTAGAGCATGGGGAAATGTGCTCTTGGCACCACAAGCTAGAACAATGAATGACATTGTCCACAAAAGCATCAGTGCAGTTTTATAAGAGCAGATCATTTTACTTTCAGCAGTATTTATGAACTGGTTTTTATAGTATAAGCAACACACTGTTTTATAATTGTATGCTCTATGTACCTTCTTATTCATTTGAAGTATGTGAAGGCACTATCAAGGGCAATGTAGATGTCCATCAGTTTTTTGGTTGAAGAATGACAATAGGGTTTAATGTTTCTATTGTGTTTTTTTCCCACACAGCAGTTGGTACCTCTCATTTGATTTAATCCTTAAGCACTCTAGTAGTCATTAACATTTTTCTACAACTATTAATTATTCTGCCCATTTGCAACACTGTCCCCTGTCATAGGGACATGTCAATGAGGTAGGAGAAGAAGAGATAGGTGCCACATCTGGGCAGGAGCATTTAAGTGCCAGTACATTACCTTTTGGAACTCCCTTTCATTCTTACATAGCCTGGGTTCTGGATTAACTACGATGAGCAGAGCTTCCTGCAACCTGCATTACATACGTAGCACAGGTGAGCAATAAACCTTTGCTGTCTAACAGCACAGAGATTTAGGTGATATTTGTTACAATAGAATAAGTTACATTTTTCTGACTGATACAAATACTATTTTACATTCTTAATTGACTGTACCTAGTGTCATACAAAGGCTAGTAGATTATGCATTCATGGAAGGCAATGACAAAAATCTCATACTTTTTTTTCTCCCAACTGTGGCAACTCAGTGTTGACTGTACTTTGAGATCACTGGTCAAAATTTTTAATAAAATGTGAATATTTTTATCTTAAAACAGTTTTCATTTGATCTTGGCAGGCCTAGCTCTCTTTGCACTTTTTTCTAAATGTTTTCTTTAAATTCTGATTTTTAAATCAGCAAATCCAATCTGCCTACACAGTCAGTTTGCTTAAACCTTCAATAGTAGTTTAGGAAAATATATGATTCTATTCCATAATTTCAAGAAAGTCAACGGTGCTTGACTTGTACTTTGCTTCCATTATAATACCACTCAGTCATAATTAATTTTGATGATCTTTGGCTAAATTAGAAGCAGTGGGTAGCTCTGCAGGAAAGGAAAAGGATAAGGGCACCTTACAAAGTGCCCTGTAGGTAACCTCAACCTAATTTAAGACCCACTTGATATGTAGTGATAGACCTTGGTAAAATGGCAGGTGATTCCCTAAACAGAATAAAAGTAGCAGTTGTATCCCTGCCCAGACACAGTAAATTTGTATGAACATGGTGCTTTTCATTAGGCAATCAATAATATATTTTACTGGTTCCAGAACACTGCACAAGACACACTAGAAATCATCTCACTCCACTGCTTTGTGTGAACACTACAATTACCCAAAGAAAAAAATAAATTAGTTTTTCTGAAATCTGGAGGTTTTCTAGCTGTAAAAGCCCAATTACAAATTAGCAAGCTGTGAATAATCAGATTACAAAATAATCATTTTTGAAGCAGCAAATGCTTCACTTGTAAAAAAAAAAAAAAAAAAGTCTGCAAAAATTCACAAAGTTAAAGTTACATGGTAATTAATGGCAAATGGAAATAGCAATGATATTAAATAGAATCACTGTGGTCTCAAATGTCAGTAGATTTACTCCATAAATTCTTCATATTTCTTATTTTTTGTTAAAGAAGTGCAGATTTTGAAGGAAGGCATAGGCCAAGTTGAAATAGTTTTTACACATTTGGATTTCAGATTATTTGGTAACAAATAACTATTTTATGCTGATATTTCCTCATTTATCATGTGGTATCATTTATACGATATTATTCAACTTCATCTCACATCAGAAAAATCACTTAACATTTCATAATACTGAGGCATATTTGTTAATTTTCCTGTTCATATTATACCACTGATAAAATTACTTGGTTTGATGTCCATCATTTTGAATTTTATTACCTCTAGAAAAGAATATGAAAGCAAAACCAAAATTCTTTCACAAGGAATAAATGTCAAATACAACTATTTTACTTCCATTTTTCTTGCAAATGCCTTTGCCCCTGAAACTGGGCTTCCACTCAAAATGGAGTATTTTCTTGACCACTCTCCATATTCCTGCTTTTGCTGGTGCTCTTGCCCTCACCTGAAGTGCACTTTGAGATTCTGTCTCCCTACCTCCATCCCACTTTTCTTCTGAAGTGTTGCACACTTTGAGGATTGGTGGACAGACATGAACAGTTACAGCTGAGTAAATAGAAACATTTTTCAATGAAGAAGCAGAATCCATATAAATATTTTTAGAGATGGAATTTTAGATTCCATCTCTAATATGGGATCTATTCTGGAACTAGAGATGGGATCTACCTGCTTTTGTAATCCATGTTCTAGAGGTATAAAGTGGGTTGTATCTGGAAAGGAAAACGCATTAGTACCTCCTGTCACCACCATAACTGAACACACTAACCCTCATTTCACAGATAAGGAACCTGGGGCCTAATGATATTAATTTATTTAACTTCATCAAGATAATAAAGGTAGGACTAAAACGAGAACAGTGGTCCCTAAATTTTGTTGAAGTGGGTATTCACTGAAAACTTCTTTAACAAAAATAAATAAATAATGATATCTGATTCTCACTCTCCAGATCTTCTAATTTAATTGTTATAAGGTATGACCTGGCTTTGAGACTTATAAAAGCTCACCAGATAATTCTAATGTGCAGCAAAGATATGAAGGCTTCCTGTCCTATGCTCTTTAAAGGTGTCTCCCCTAAGAATGACAGTAATCAGTATATTAAGAAAAAAAGTTTTTCTGTGACTAGTGGAGAGATGATGGATTATAATATAAAGAGAGAACTTTTGGTGTACCTCTACTAAAATTTACAGGAAGAGAACTTCCAGGTGAGCGTAAAGTGCCGAAAATCTAGCAAAAACAAAAGGATACCAAAAAATTCATTCCTATCATCTGTTTTCTGCTGTCCAGCCATTTATTGCGAGTTACAATAATTTTGCTAAAAGTTCTCATAGAAATCCCAAGGGATGTATGTGCATATGTATGTGTATTTAACTCCAAATTCTTGAAATGCCCAAAATTCTTGTTTTTCTATCTTATAGTATTTGGGTAAATATTAAGTTTTTGAACTTGATTTTTCAATGAATTAAACTTCTTTTTCTTTTCAGATATATCTTTCATCTGATAGGTTTCTTGTTTGAACTAACTCTTAGTTTTGCTAATCACACCAAACTTTGTTTAATTAGATAGAAAATGTTATACATTACCACTGAGAGTTTATTTCCATTTAGTGGATAGATCAGTTCAAAAGACACCAGAAATTGACCAAGAAACATCTTTAAATTGTTATAAAGTAAATTACATATATTTTTATATTTGATTAAATGTATAAAACAAATAATTTTCTTCCTTTTTAGTGTGTGTAATAAATATTTTGCAATGCTAAACTCTTGAGTTCTGAGACTGTGCCATTTTCAACCAGAACAAAAAGCATGACTTATATAGCAGTTCAACTAGAATTTCAACCCAAAGTGTCATCAGACATTTAGAAACACTAGTTTAGTTTTTTAAAAATCTATTATACCTATAATTTAAGTTAAAAAAAGTATGTAGATCAATATGAGAGTTATCATTACTACTAGGGTGTGATTCTGTATAATATTCTTTCTTAAAAGTTTTTTTTTTTTTTTTTTTTATGAAAAGCCATGCAAGACATACATTGATTTGCTTAGAAAAGTTTAGGAAGCACACATGAAATATTGTGGGTATTGTGGGCATAAATGTGTTCTTTGGTTCTGATTTGATGCCCAGACATCGGGTGAATTCACTTTGGTCTTCTCAGATTAAGAGCTCTTCAAGAGAGTTACCAATGGTAAACCGTAATTATAAGTCAGCTATCAGTCATGTGAGATCCACAGCCAGTCTTTTAAGATTCACAAGATAGAGTCTAGGTGTAAAAGAGGAAGAAGGTACAAGTTGCCTTTAGAAACCCAGGATTTTTAAAGAAAAGAACTGAAAACAAATATAGTAATGAGAAATATAATAATGTAGCCTCTTGTCACCAACTATGTAAATTATGTTCAGGTTAAAAATTTTAAAAACAGTCCATAAAATATATTTTGTCTACAGTATATTCACAGAAAAATTCAAGACAATTCAAGACAAAAATTCACAACAGTCATAAAATATTCTGACATACATTTCTCTGTACAAATGTGTGATACTCACTGATAGATATGTGCGTGTATGTGTGAGAATGTTTCTCTTGATATAAAATGTAATTAGTTTCAACAAATTCCCTGAAGCAGAAACTCATATATGTGACTATTGTGATCCATTTTCCCTAATGTAAAAATTCATTACTTTTATTAGTGGACAATTAACTTAAAAAGTCAACTTGTAAACTCAAGAATTTGGGTTCATAATTAAATTTTTCAGATAGCTGCAAACTTGGTATCTAAATTTATAATATATAAAGATTATTGGAGCAACTAAGAAGTAGGTAGCAGCTGCACAGAAAGCTCTTATCTGTACTTTTGTGACTATACTAATGAATTATGATAGAGTAACTTTCAGAAACAACATGGGGGCCAATTTTTTTTTTTTTTTTTTACAAAACAAAGGAAATTTTTCTGTCTCATCTTATTCTGTATAATGAAGGTTAGATAGATAGACAGGTAGATATTAGATAAAATACGATTCTCCTGACAGAACATGTGAAGTAAGAGCTCACCAAGTAGAGATCTACATCACAATGATGTAAGAATATTAATAAAATGCATGATGGGAGAGACTGACTTCCTCAGCCTGGGGCCAGGCAACAACCAAACTCCAAAACTCTTGAAGGAATAGTTCCATGATTAGTAAATTTTTCTATCTATCTATCCATCCATCCATCACACCATACTTATATTTACCCAGCCATATATAATAATGGTTTAAATAAGAATAAATAAATTATGGATGGGAATATAAAACTATGTATAGCTTTTTGTTTTCCTTCACTAAGCAGGCAGTGCTTCCTTGGGTGAGAAATTGGAACCATTGTTTGAAGAGCCTTTGGGGATAATCATCGACGTGTAATGACTTAGAACTTCCATATACTATGGCCACATATTAAGGATTTTCTTGGCTGGCTAATAAGCATAGTTAATGACATTGCAAACAAAGGCCTATAAAACCCTGTAAAAAATCTGTTTATCATTAAAAAAAAGGTCAAATGACAGTGATGTATTAAAAGAGTTTCTTTAAATTAAATGATTTATAAGCCAGACAAATGTTGACTGTACCATTTTATGAACTCCTGAATCTTTATTTATTAACTTTAATTTTGAAAATATCCTGCTATAATACCTAATTTGATACACCTAAATACAGTCATGTGCTCAATAACTACTTTATATGTGTACTGTTTCTATAAATTGACTATAAGCCCCTTGAGGACTTTCTGAACTGCTTCATTCTTTTACTTCACAGAAAACCTACAGATATGGTAACATCCCAAGAAGCTTGTCGAACAAATATTGATGCATAATAAAATGAGGTTATTGACTCGCATTTATAATAGTCCTAAATATGAAAAAAAGCACGTAATGGATATTTGATCTAACGACAAAACCCTAATTACATTTACGGATCTTCAAAATGATCTTTAATTCTGAGACTTTGAGGAAACTTCACAATATTAAATATTTTTTCAAAACTAGGTTAACGTGAAACTGAAAAGAAAAATATCCCTTTGGAAAGAATGCCTTTTATTAATAAACAAGAAAATATACTCTCCTATAAAAATGCCTTAAAAGTATAATTTTTACCTTAGTAGATCCCATACATAAGCCCTGCTTTGAATAGACAAAAATGTATTACTGACAAATAGGGTATTTGTGAATTTCAAGTCATTGCTGCATAGCGTCTAATAGCACCTTAGTGGGAGGGTATCAGGATGTTGAGTTCAGTATCCAGGCTACTGGTAAGCTGATTTTACCAGACTGATTTTAAACACAAGGTATCATAACAGCTCATACAGGCAAAAAAGGTTAACAACTTCCACATTCTGTTTTCTGTGGTGGAATCTTGTCTGAATATCCCCAAGCCACTGTTCTTGTTTATTTCTGCAAAACAAGATTATTTTAGGTTGTGAGAGAAGAAAAGCTTCACTTAATGAACATCATTTGGAGAATAATACTATTGCGAAGTGTTTGATTCTGATTGATTGTAAATGTTTCAGCTAGTCACCAGAGGCTACAGACTTACACACAGCCCCACGCATGCACATCTGAACTCCTTGATGAGAACAAATAAAAGAAGCCTATTGTGTTAACCACTTTTTGTGATGAAAGCCAATTACAGCTAATTCTAAGCTGCTCACTGTATCATTTGTGTAATATTCAGGCAATCGTTTAAATACTCATAAGCTTAAGAATCAGACACCCTGGATTTTAATCCAGGCTCCATCACTTGCTAACTGAGAGACTTCAGGGAAATTTAACTGGTGAAAAAAGAAGATAAAGCACTGGCATCCTTGGGTTTGTGCGTAGATTAATAAGGTTAATTAATAAGGTTAATACACTATTATTTAAATGTTGAAGCCAATATCAAGCTTTAGTTATTGCTATTAAAAATCTTAAGGCAGCCTTGTTGCAAAGCATGCTGAAATATTAACAGTAAGGACCTTGAGAGAGAGAGGGCCAATGTACTCATTTACTAGGGCTCCCCTACAAAGTACTACAGGCTTGGCAGCTTAAATGACAAAAATGTATTTCCTCGTACTTTTGGATTCTAGAAGTCCAAGATCAAGGTGCTGATATGGTTGGTTTCTACTAAGGCCTCTCTCCTTGGTGTGGAGATGTCCATTTTCTCCCTGTGTACACACACGGTCTTTCCTGTGTGTACCTGTGTCCTAATCTCTTCATAAGGACATTAGTCATACTGGATTATGGCCCACCCTCATGACCTGATTTTAACTTAACTACCCCTTTAACAATTCTATATCCAAATATAGTCACATTCCAAGTTACTGGAGGATAGGACTTCAAAATATGAATTTTGGGGAGACACATTCAGCCCCTCAAAATAACAAAAATTGTCAGAATTATCATGGATAAAGGAGAGTGACAAGTAAACTGACCACAGATTCCATGAAAGGTGAGTAAGGTAATCCATAGCACAATTTAGGACTGAAGACTTTGAGGACAGAAAATTTGTCATGGACATTTTTGATATTTCATATATCTCAGATACTGTCTTATGCAGAGGAACTCAGTCATGGTTTGGTGGCTATACTCAGGACTTATTTGGGTAAGCATCCATACATAAATATATTTATGAATAAGAACAGGTTTTTCCACCTGTACATATTAATGTATATGTATATAATATACTATTTTATATAACATACAGTTATACATTGTTATTATATAATACATGTCAAAATATATTGTGTCATATATGATACTGGTATATACATAATATGTATTAGTATATTTACATACACCAGTGTGTGGAAGTGGGAAGACTAATTAGGAGGAACTTGCCATTTGAATGAGAAATGATAGGTGACACAATATGTTGGCATTTCAGGAAAAGGAGAGCTGCATTTAATTAATATTTAAGAAATAAAATCTGTAAGACTTGGGGACATGTTGGATATTATAGTTCATAAATGCAGGAATCATGCCTACATTTCAGGCTTGTGTAACTGGATGCATGGAGGTGCTATTCCTTAAAATGGAGGAGCACTGGGTATGAGTAAGTTTTAGGGAAAAGATATTGAGCTCAGTATTGAACACGCATCATGAGATACACTTGACTTTGCCAAGTGGATATTTTAAACAGTGTATGTATTTCACTGGAGTAAAAAATTTCTCTGAGCTAGAGAAGAATATTTTTGCACGATTATGTATAGATGCTAATTTTAGGCTTAGACAATTGATTACCTACCATGTTCAAGAGTATTGTTATGATAAAATAACAAGAGTACTGTTATGATAAAGTAACAAGAGTACTGTTATGATAAAAGATAATCTCGGGTGTCAGTCTAGTGACAAGATAGATATTAATCAAATAGTCACATAAAGAAGTATAAAATGAGACATACGGTATGCAGTGTGAAGAAGTCCATTGGATTTATTGGTGTGAATGTTCTTTATAATCACCCTCTATGAGTCCCTCCTCCCATGATTATTGAACCTTCCATATGCACTAGTGTAGGCTGAAGTAAAAGTGATAGGTTAGGAAGTAGGTCCTGTGAGGGTAGACACATTTATACATATTTTGGAGATTTGGCTTTGAAAATGGGGAGAAAATTGATAGCATGGAAAGGAATGTGAGGACAAATGAAGGAAATACCTTTTTTAAAGGATAGGTATTCTGAGCAAGTTAAAAAATTCACTGGAACGTTCCAGCTGAGAAAAAAATGTATGTACAATAATAAATAGGGTAATATTGCTGATAAGTTGTACAGAGATGGGATGCAAAGCCCACTTGAAGAGTCTGCTCTTAAATGGAAAGAGGAGTGCTCCCTATTATAACAGGATAGAAGGAAAACAGTATGGGTGCAGGTGTCAGAAGACTTGTGTTATGCTTGGTAGTAAGACACTGAGAGAGTGCTATGGGAAAGCTACTAATTAAAAAAATATATATTTTTTGAAATAATTGTAGATTTACATAGCAGTTGCAAAAAAATGTAGTAAAGTGTTCTTGCATATCATTCAGCCAGCTTCTCCCAACTGACAACATCTTACATAATCAAAGTATGATTATTAAAACAAGGAAATTAAAAATAGAGCTACCATATGACCCATCAATCCCACCCCTGGGCATATACCCAGAGAAAACCATAATTAGAAAGGATGCATGCACCCCAATGTTCATTGCAGCAGTATTTAAAAGAGCCAGGACATTGAAGCACCCTAAATGTCCACTGACAGAAGAATGGGTAAAGATGTGGCACATATATACAATGGAATATTACTCAGCCATAAAAAGGAATGAAATAATGCCATTTGCAGTGACGTGGATGGACCAAGAGATTGTCATACAGAGTGAAGTTAAGTCAGAAAGAGAAACACAAATATAGTATTATATTGCTTATATGTGGAATCTAGAAAAATGGTACAGATGAACTTATTTGCAAAGCAGAAAAAGAGTCACAGAAAAAGAGTCACTATAACAAACTTATAGTTACCAAGGGGGGAAGCAAGGGGGTCGGATGAATTGGGAGATTGGAATTGCCATATAAATATTACTATATATAAAAAAGATAGCTAACGAGAACCTCCTGTATAGCACAGAGAACTCTACTCAGTGCTCTGTGGTGACTTAAATGGAAGGAAATCTAAAAAAAGAGCAGATATATGTATATGTATATCTGATTCACATTGCTATACAGCAGAAACTAATTCAACATTGTAAAGCAACTATACTCCAGTAAAAATTAATTTTACAATAAATAAAGTAATAAAAAATAAAAATTAAAAGAAAATAAAACCAGGAAATTGACATTGGTTCATTACTATTAACTAAACTACAGGCTTACTTAGATTTCAACAATCATATATAATTCATTCAGATTTTATCCCAGGTGTAGATTAATGTAAATACCACCCCAAATCAGGAAACAAAACTGAGCCATCACCCCAAAGAAACTCCATCAGGCAACTCTTTCATAGTCACAAATTCCACTCCTCATCCTCACCCCTGGCAGTCCATGATCTCATCTCCATGACTATAATTATGTCTTACCAAGAATCTAATATAAATGGAATTGTACAACATGTAACCTTTGAGATTTTCTTTTTGTTTTTCATTCAACACAATGCACTTGAGATCCAGCCAAGTTGTTTATCAATAATTTGTTTCTTTTTTTGCTAAGGAAAAACATCCACTGTATGAAGGAACCATAATTTGTTTATTCATTCACCCACTGAAGAATATAAGGGCCATTCCCAGGTTTTGGTTATTACAACTAAAGCTACAATCATCATTCAGGCACATTTTCTTGTGTGAACATAAGTTTTCAATCTTTTATGGTAAAATTCCAGGGGTAGGATTGCTGGGTTAAAATGTAAGTGTATGTTTGTCTTTATAAGAAATTGCCAAACTGTTTTCTAGTAAAGATTATCTGCTGAGAATGAGAGGGAGATGGGGGGATTAGATGGTAGATATTATAAATATGTGAGGAGGGTAAACAAGTTTTGAAACATATGCTAGCTCTCATATAAAACTAATATTTGCTATTTACCACAAAGATTATTCAAATATACCCCCATCAAAACATACACACACACTGAATATATTCAAATAGATTTTAAGGGCATGTTTTTTGCCTACCCAGAGTTTATCATGTATCCTACTATACACACATTCACTACAGGGTAAGTGCATAAGTCAATGGAAGACACTCTGCTTTAAGACATATGTGACTGTAAAACTCTTTTTAAAATATATGCAAATTAATTTGTTCATATCTTCACTAAATTTCAGTGTCATCTAAAGATTGTAACCATTCTGAAAAAGAAAAAGTGACTTGGGCTTATTGGCATATACACTTATTTATTTGATGTTAATTATTTAATTCCTCAACATTATGAAAAATATTCTATCTAGTTATTAATCATAGTTACAAATTACAAAAATGACAACTGCATTTAAATGATAGTGGGAAGAAACTGAGTTTATTCCAGCCTGAAATCAATTACCCAGGTACAGCTAAATGTATAAATTTAGTAAAAGTCAAAAATCATAAAATGCTTTTCGTCAAGAGAATACTCTAAAGAAACCCAAAGTTTGGAATGTGTCTCTTCACACAGTGTTCTTTGGCTTTCAAAAAGGCCACTTTACTTTTCAACATGAGTTTGTCAAATAAATTTTAAAACATTTCTTCATCTTGAAAGTTAAGATATAGGTTAGTAACATAACCACTTACTGTTTATATTACAGGCACTGAAGTTTAGAGTTGAAGATCCATAGTTCTCTTTTATTTGCTTTCTTGCTTGTTTGTTTCAAAATAGTACTGAACCGGGTCTGGATTTTAAAATACTAACATTTCTCTTAGGTTTCAAGAGTAATTACATCAGGAAATCCAAGTTATATACTGAATTACGTCAAATAACCTATCAAGGTGTGATTATTCTTTTTAATCCTGCTTTCTAATATGTGTTTTTTTAGTATACAGACACTGCCTTTATGTGATACATATGGATTATAAAGTGTTCTGGAAAAGTTAACTTACAGATAACTAAAATGTTTCTTTTCCAATTCCAAAAATGTTTTAATTAAATTTTGATGCCTTTCAATAACATATCATATATTTGCCTGTCTCATCGTATTAAAGATAATGAAAATTATCTTAAAACTCTATTAAAAAATGAAGGTTATTTTTATAAAAATCTATTATTATATTGGAGGAATTGATAAAACAGTCTGTCTCTATTTTCAGTCACTGTCTTTTCTCTCATCATTTCAGGATACTAGCTGACAATTTGTTTGCACTGAGCCAATCACCAGATGGATTTGAGTTTTCTTGAATTCTTTCTATTTTGAAGCAAAGGAACAGGAACTAAATTACTATAAGTAACTTTCAACTAGTCTCTCATTGAAAACCCAAGAAGTAATCAGTTACCTTTTGGGTCAAGGATTCTAAATTGGCATTACATACAAGAGAATTAAAACACTGAAAAACTGAGGGGTGGAGTCAAGATGGTGGACTAGGAGGAAGTGGAATTCGTGTCTCTGCACAACTAGGGCACCTACCAGGCACTGGTGGGGGGCCACAGACAGCTAAGGGGATGGGAGGAGCCCATAGCAACTGCCTTGTGGGACCTTGGTTCCCAAGCCGGAGGTCGGGCCCGAGCTCCTGTGATGTGAGCTCCAAGTCCAAACCACTGGACTAACAGAGAACTTCAGACCCCAAGGAAAAGTAATTGGAGTGACATCTCCTGGAGTTCCTAATTTCAGCACCAAGATCCAGCTCTATCCAACTGCCTGCGAACTCCAGTACTGGACGTCTCAGGCCAAACAACAAGTAAGACAGGAATACAGTCCCAACCATTAAAAAAAAAAAAAAAAAAAAAAAAAAAAGACAAAAAAATATGTTAAAGACAAAGGAGCAAGGTAAAAACCTACAAGACCAAATAAATGAAGAAAAAATAGGCAACTTACCTGAGAAAGAATTCAGAGTAATGATAGTAAAGATGATTCAAAATCTCGGAAACAGAATGGAGAAACTAAAAGAAACATTTAACAAGGATCTAGAAGAACTGAAGAGCAAACAAACAGTGATGAACAATACAGTAACTGAAATTAAAAATACTCTTGGGCTTCCCTGGTGGCGCAGTGGTTGAGAGTCCGCCTGCCGATGCAGGAGACGCGGGTTCGTGCCCTGGTCCGGGAGGATCCCACATGCCGCGGAGCGGCTGAGCCCGTGAGCCATGGCCGCTGGGCCTGCGCGTCCGGAGCCTGTGCTCCGCAACGGGAGAGGCCACAGCAGTGAGAGGCCCGCATACCGCAAAAAAAAAAAAAAAAAAAATACTCTAAAAGGAGTCAATAGCAGAATAACTGAGGCAGAAGAATGGAAAAGTGAGCTGGAAGATAAAATGGTGGAAATAACCGCCAGGGAGCAGAATAAAGAAAAAAGAATGACAAGAATTGAGGACAGTCTCAGAGACCTCTGGGACAACATTAAACACACGAACACTCGAATTACAGGGGTCCCAGAAGAAGAAGAGAAAAAGAAAGGGACTGAGAAAATATTTGAAGAGATTATAGTTGAAAACTTCCCTAACATGGGAAAGGAAATAGTCAATCAAGTTCAGAAAGCACAGAGAGTCCCATATAGGATAAATCCAAAGAGAAACATGCCGAGACACATATGAATCAAACTATCAAAAATTAAATACAAAGAAAAATATTAAAAGCAGCAAGGGAAAAACAACAAATAACATAAAAGGAATCACCATAAGGTTAACAGCTGATCTTTCAGCAGAAACTCTGCAAGCCACAAGGGAGTAGCAGGACCTATTTAAAGTGATGAAAGGGAAAAACCTACAACCAACATTACTCTACCTAGCAAGGATCTCATTCAGTTTCGACAGAGAAATTAAAACCTTTACAGACAAGCAAAATCTAAGAGAATTCAGCACCACCAAACCAGCTCTACAACAAATTTTAAAGGAACTTCTCTAGGCAGCAAACACAAGAGAAGGAAAAGACCTATAATAACAAACCCAAAACAATTAAGAAAAGGGTAATGGAAACATACATATTGATAATTACCTTCAATGTAAATGGACTAAATGCTCCAACCAAAAGACATAGACTGGTTGAGTGGATACAAAAACAAGACCCATATATATGCTGTCTACAAGAGACCCACTTCAGACATAGGGACACATACAGACTGAAAGTGAGGGGATGGAAAAAGATATTCCATGCAAATGGAAATCAAAAGAAAGCTGGAGTAGCAAATCTCAAATCAGATAAAATGGACTTTAAAATAAAAACTATTACAAGAGACAAAGAAGGACACTACATACTGATCAAGGGATCAATCCAAGAAAAGGATATAACAATTGTAAATATTTATGCACCTCAATACATAAGGCAAATGCTAACAGCCATAAAAGGGGAAATCGACAGCAACACAATCATAGTAAGGGACTTCTACACCCCACTTTCACCAATGGACAGATTATCCAAAATGAAAATAAATAAGGAAACACAAGCTTTAAAGGATACATTAAACAAGACTGATTTAATGATTTAATTGATATTTATAGGACATTCCCTCCAAAAAAAACAAAACACACTATGTTCTCAAGTGCTCATGGAAAATTCTCCAGGACAGATCATATCTTGGGGCACAAATCAAGCCTTGGTAAATTTAAGAAAACTGAAATCATATCAAGTACCTTTTCTGACCACAATGCTATGAGACTAGATATCAATTACAGGAAAAAAGTCTGTAAAAAATACAAACACACGGAGACTAAACAATATGCAACTAAATAACCAAGAAATCATGGAAGAAATCAAGGAGGAAATCAAAAAATACCTAGAAACAAATGACAATGAAAGCACAATGAACCAGAACATAGGGGATGTGGCAAAAGCAGTTCCAAGAGAGCAGTTTATATCAATATGATCCTACCTCAAGCAACAAGAAATAACTCAAATAAGCAACCTAACCTTATATCTAAAGCAGTTGGAGAAAGAAGAACAAAAAACCCCCAACGTTAGCAGAAGGAAAGAAATCATAGACATCAGATCAGAAATAAATGAAAAAGAAAAGAAGAAAACATTAGCAAAGATCAATAAAACTAAAGGCTGGTTCTTTGAGAAGACAAACAAAATTGATACACCATTAGCCAGACTCATCAAGAAAAAAAGGGAGAAGACTCAAATCAATAGAATTAGCAATGAAAAAGGATAAGTAACAACTGACACTGCAGAAATACAAAGGATCATGAGACATTACTACAAGCAAGTATAGGCCAATAAAATGGACAACCTGGAAGAAATGGACAAATTCTTAGAAAAGCACAACCTTCTGAGAATGAACCAGGAAGAATAAAAAATATAAACAGACCAATCACAAGCACTGAAATTGAAACTGTGATTCAAAATCTTCCAACAAACAAAAGCCCAGGACCAGATGGCTTCACAGGCGAATTCTATCAAACATTTAGAGAAGAGCTAACACCTATTCTTCTCAAACTCTTCCAAAAGATAGCAGAGGGAGGAACACTCCCAAACTCATTCTATGAGGCCACCATCACCCTGATACCAAAACCAGACAGAGACGTCACAAAGAAAGAAAACTACAGGCCAATATCACTGATGAACATAGATGCAAAAATCCTCAACAAAATACCGGCAAACAGAATCCAACAGCACATTAAAAGGATCATACACCATGATCAAGTGGGGTTTATCCCAGGAATGCAAGGATTCTTCAATATATGCAAATCAATCAGTGTGATAAACCATATTAACAAAATGAAGGAGAAAAACCATATGATCATCTCAATTGATGCAGAGAAAGATTTCGACAAAATTCAACACCCATTTATGATTAAAAACCCTCCAGAAAGTAGGCATAGAAGGAACTTACCTCAACATAATAAAGACCATCTATGACACACCCACAGCCAACATCGTTCTCAATGTTGAAAAACTGAAACCATTTCCACTAAGATCAGGAACAAGACAAGGTTGCCCACTGTCTCCACTTTTATTCAACACAGTTTTGGAAGTTTCAGCCCCAGCAATCAGATAAGATAAAGAAATAAAACTAATCCAAATCAGAAAAGAAGAAGTAAAGCTGTCACTATTTGCAGATGACATGATACTATTCATAGAGAATCCTAAAGATGCTACCAGAAAACTACTAAAGCTAATCAATGAATTTGGTAAAGTAGCAGGATACAAAATAAACGCACAGAATTCTCTTGCCTTCCTATACACTAATGATGAAAAATCTGAAAGAGAAATTAAGAAAATACTTCTATTTACCATTGCAAGAAAAAGAATAAAATACCTAGGAATCAACCTACCTAAGGAGACAAAAGACCTGGATGCAGAAAACTATAACACACTGATGAAAGAAATTAAAGATGACACAAACAGATGGAGAGATATACCATGTTCTTGGTTTGGAAGAATCAACATTGTGAAAATGACTATACTACCCAAAGCAATCTACAGATTCAATGCAGTCCCTATCAAACTACCAATGACATTTTTCACAGAACTAGAACAGAAAATTTCACAATTTGTATGGAAACACAAAAGATCCCGAATAGCCAAAGCAATCTTGAGAAAGAAAACCAGAGCTGGAGGAATCAGGCTCCTGGACTTCAGAATATACTACAAAGCTACAGTAATCAAGAGAGGAAAGTACTGGCACAAAAACCGAAATATAGATCAATGGAACAGGATAGAAAGCCCAGAGATAATCCCATGCACGTATGTTCACCTTATCTTTGACAAAGGAGGCAAGAGTATACAATGGAGAAAAGACAGCCTCTTCAATAAGTGGTGCTGGGAAAACTGGACAGCTACAAGTAAAAGAATGAAATGAGAACACTTCCTAACACCATACACAAAAATAAACTCAAAATGGATTAAAGACCTAAATTTAAGGCCAGACACTATAAAACTCTTCGAGGAAAACATAGGCAGAACACTCTATGACATAAATCACACCAAGATCCTTTTTGACCCACCTCCTAGAGAAATGGAAATAAAAACAAAAATAAACAAATGGTACCTAATGAAACTTAAAAGCTTTTGCACAGCAAAGGAAAACATAAACAAGATGAAAACACAACCCTCAGAATGGGAGAAGATATTTGCAAACGAAGCAACTGACAAAGGATTAATCTCCAAACTGTACAAGTAGTTCATGCAGCTCAATATCAAAAAAACAAACAACCCAAACCAAAAATGGGCAGAAGACCTAAATAGACATTTCTCCAAAGAAGATATACAGATTGCCAACAAACACATAAAAGGACGCTCAACATCACTAATCATTAGAGAAATGCACATCTAAACTACAATGAGGTATCACCTCACACCAGTCAGAATGGCCGTCATCAAAAAACCTACAAACAATAAATGCTGGAGAGGATGTGGAGAAAAGGAAATCCTCTTGCACTGTTGGTGGGAATGTAAATTGATACAGTCACTATGGAGAACAGAATGGAGGTTCCTTAAAAAACTAAAAATAGAACTACCATTTGACCCAGCAATCCCACTACTGGGCATACACCCTGAGAAAACCGTAATTCCAAAAGAGTCATGCACCACAATGTTCATTGCAGCACTATTTACAATAGCCAGGACATGGAAGCAACCTAAGTGTCTATCAACAGATGAATGGATAAAGAAGATGTGGCACATATATACAATGGAATATTATTCATCCATAAAAAGGAATGAAATTGACTTATTTTTAGTGAGATGATGGACGTAGAGTCTGTACTACAGAGTGAAGTAAGTCAGAAAGAGAAAAACAAATACTGTATTCTAAGACATATATATGGAATCTAAAAAAAAAAAAAAATGGTTCTGATGAACCTAGGGACAGGACAGGAATAAAGATGCAGACATAGAGAATGGACTAGCTGGGACGAAGTGAGAGAGTGTCAAGGACATACATACACTACCAAATGTAACACAGATAGCTAGTGGGAAGCAGCCGAATAGCACAGGGAGATCAGCTCGGTGGTTTGCGACCACCTAGAGGGGGGGGATAGGGAGGGTGGCAGGGAGAGGCAAGAGGGAGGAGATATGGGGATACATGTATACATATAGCTGATTCACTTTGTTATACAGCAACAGTTAACACAACATTGTAAAGCAACTATACTCCAAAAAGATTTAAAAAAAAAAAAACACTGAAAAACTGACTTTAGCGTAATTTGGATTCCTTTAGCGGTAAAAATGAGCCATCTTAAATATAAGGGCCAAACCATGCAGCTCTTAAGATGTCACTGAGGTCAGAGTGCAATAAAAGTTCTTCTGTAAGAGTTCTTTCTTACATTCTGAGACACATTTGCTACTATGATTTGAGGCAGACTTCAGCCTTTAATTTCAGAAATTCTATCATGCATTCTATTAGAATTATTCACTGCCATCCTCTCTCTCACCCTCTACATCATTAGCACCTTGAGGACAAAGGCTTACTTATTTCTTTATCATTACACCTCCCAGGGACCTTCTATGATACTTCACTGAAAGTTCCCTCAAACGAATGTGTGTTGAATTGAAAAGGGTGCATCACAACTTTAAAATGTGTTAGGACAAGGAGTGAGTGACCAGCCCCACCGGGGCACAGTCCTGTTCTCTCTTGAAGCCTTCTGTTCTGCCATGCAGCCAGGAGTGAGGTTCATCAGACCTCTTGTGGCTCACAGAAATTCTCATTTTCCCCAAATTTTTACTCATCCAAGTTAATACAAATGAAGACCTCTTCTTATATCTTGAAAACTTGTTTCATCTAAAATCCCTCTTCCTGAGTTATCCTATGGGACAGGGAGAAGTCAATGTAAATTATGTTTTGGAACATTCCTCTGAAATTCCCATAGTCCCCTCTAGTAGATGTCCAACACATTCTAATATTGGGAAGCATGCATGTATCTCTATCAGGGTGTGTACAGACATACCTAGACATATTCCTGTGCTTTGATAAATGTGTGTGCATCAGACTTCAAATATTTTTCCAGATATTTTGCCTTTACCAATTTCATTTTTGAAGGGATTTTCAGTTTGTATTTTTATCCTACAATATCCAGAGTGTGGATAAGATGAAACAAAAGTACCTCTGACTAAGGAAAAACTTAAAATAAGTTTCTTAATGAGAGAAAGATTTAATAGCTATGATGTCATCTCCCTATATCATGGATGCCTATAAACAGAACAGAAATATAATAAAACTCAGGCAGTGCTGGAAAGCCATTTGTTAGCTATTTTCAGCTTCAGAGAACGGAGCCAAACCTATGAGGATGGAGTGCATTAAGTAAAATCCTGAAAGCTTTATCAGAGTTTTACTTTGACATGAATATTTTGCTTCCCCAGTATTCAAATGAAAGATGAGGGATAGAAATCCAATTGGAGAATCAGAATATAGCTTCCTATATACCCCATATTTATCATTTATTTTTTAAAATATCTTGCCACTGAAGGAAGGAGAGCAACTAAAATCAGCTTCAGAGTCGCTAATGTCTATCAATCAATTTCTTATTGAGGCCAGCTTACCTCCTCTCCCTAAAAAAAAAGTGGACAGATCATGCAAATAGAAAAATTCTGTCTCTATGGATTTTGCACTTATTATCACTCCTAGTAAACAACTACATTTTTGGCAACAGAAACATAGTAGAAACTCTAAAAATTCATGGTCCCTGAATCTTTACATAGCCCGCAGATAGGAAGCAGAGAGGTGAGATTCTGTTGGAAATCTCTGAAAATTTCAATGTATTTGTATTTACGCATTTATCTGAAGAGAAATTCCAGATTTTCAAAAAGATCCACGATGCAGAACTGATGAGAATCACTGTTTCAGAGCACAGTTACTAATTTTCTAACCTTCTAATAATTTGATTTATAAGCCTTTCAACATAAGTTACAGTGAATTTAAAAAATCATTAACTGAAAGACAGAAAGGACTTCCATCGTCATTATGTCCAACCCTCCAAAGGGTTGCTGAATTCTAATACTCAGTCACATATAAACCAATTATGGAGTACTCTAGGACAGAGTCAGCAAACTGTTTCTTAAGCATCTAGCAAACATTTTAGGCTTTGGGAGCCAAGAGGTGACATCAAGGACACTACATAGATAAATATATGACTACTTAAAACATGACCATTTAAAAAATGTAAGACTAAAAATAGGCAGTATGCTCAGTTTGGCCTTTGCACCACCTCTGCCTATAGTTTGTAGAACCCTGCTGTACAAGAACAATTATAACTTTATACTATTATATGGGTTTTAGTTTCATGTTATGAATTGACAGAATTATTTCAATTTCAAAGGAAACACATAAGTTCTAGCTACGTGAAACACTGCATTAAATGATTTATGAATATTGTCTCTTTAAAAGCAGAAACAACTTTGTTAGTAATGTGTTATTATAGTGAAGTTGTAGATAGACTCTAGATATCTAGATATCTAGATATCTAGACTCTAGATAGACTCTAGAATGTTTCTCCAAGATTATTTATTCAGATTTTCTGAGTCCAGATTTTTTGTTCTGAGTTTGAGGGATGCAGAGATGGACAAGAAACTAGGCCTGACCTTAATACCTACGAATGGATGACAAGCAGGAGAGTGGCAGCTAACCCATAAATAGAGGGCCAGGGAGGCTTCCGGGAGGAGGTGATGTCAAAACAGTGACCCAAAGGAAGCTTAGGAGTTTGAGGAAATGAGAAAAATTGTTTCTGACAAATATAAATGTGTGTGTGAATATGTGCATATAAGAGACATGTTTGGGGAACAGCAAATAGCTCAGGAGAGAAAGGGAAGTAAGCGTAAATAAGAGGTGGGCTGGACAGGTGAGCAAGCACAAGTTCATAAAGAATTCTGCAGGTCTTTGAGGTGGACATCTGGCAACTTCTCTGCTGAATGTTCATATCCATGTATTAGAAGCAGTATCTTTATTTTCAATAGACAATATTTTCTTAATCTCAGTTCGTGGAGTCAAGTGAATTCATCCTCATTTCCAAGTTTTTAGAGTGGGTCCTTATACCAGCCTAATAAAAAACGTGTGCATGCATTAAGCTAGACTTTTATTGGAACAATTTGGAAAGAGAGTATTTATATCTGCATTTTCAACTGGTTGACTAAAACCAGCAGCTTTTCATGTTCATCTTTACCTTCTTTTGAGAAGGACCTTCTTGATAATAAAGCCAAGCACAGAGTAAAGAGCTATTAGAGAGACCCAAATTAACTGACTGAACATCTCAATTCAGTGATGGCTGAAAGTCATACTGGAACTTTTTAGTTATGATGGCCAACAAATTCTCCTTCCCCACTGAAACGGATTTGAGTTGGTTTCTATAACCTATAACTGAGATATTTCTCATTACTATAGCTATGGAATTTTAAAAAATGTGTTAGTCCATAGAAAGCCTCTGAAGGGTTTTAGGCAAAGTTTAACATTAAAGGATATGTGCTTTTAAAAGAATACTCTGGATTCTTTGGAAAGTAATGATTGGGTGATAAAAGACTAAACCAAAGAGAACAGTTTGATGCTGCGTTGCAGTCTAGACATGAGATGATAGGTAATGGTAGGTGGGAACAAAAGTTGTAATATTTATGTAAAGACAAAGTACTGATGTCTAGGACTTGGTGACTGATCAGAAATGACTGAGGGAAGAGGAGAAACAGAAGTCAAGGGTGATGCTCAGATGTCTGGTTTAAGCTACTGAGATACCTCGAGATACAGAACATGTACTACATGTGGGTATCATCAGTGCAGCAACAGTAACTAAAGGCATAGGAATGGATGAACTCACCTAGAGAAAACAGAATGAGAGGAGAAAAGAGACTAAGGGAAAATTCTGAGGAATATCAACATTTAAAGCATGGTGATAAGGAAAAATATTTACAAAGGAGACTGAGAAGGAGTGACCAGAGAGTAGCGTGGAGAGGTGACAAGGGTATGGTCAAGGATGATGAATGCTGAGGAGGTCAGGGAAACTACAGGATGATGATTCCACTGATTTAAGCAGCAATGGAGTTTCTAGGGACTCTGTTGTTCCTTTTGATCATGTAACTACCAATGTTCCTGGCTAACTCTAAGCTATCCTTTGAACAACAGCTTAAATGCAACCTTAGCAGAGAGGCCTTTCCTTCAGAGCTTTTCATTAAATTTGCACAAGTGTTACACTCTCTCAAAGACCTTTTCCCAACATGTATCTAAATTTGTGTCTATGTCTGCCTTCCCCAGGAGATTCTATGAAGGTTGGGTTATGTTTATTTCAGCAGTGTTTCTCTAGCACCTGTTATATTGCCTGCCACTCAATAATTATTTTTTTCTGAATGAATAAAAAAAGAAAAATACTGACTTGATTTTTAAATCACAGCCGCTAAACATCACAAATTTAATGTAGGTTCTAAACCTCTTTCAATGAAAGGGGATAGACATCAATTTATGCATACTCTAGAGTTTGTATAGTCAACTCTTATGTCTCCACATGAATATAAGAATAGAATTAGCTCATCAATTAATAACAAAAGAGGATCTATGTCTGGAGGATAAGGTGCAGCTTTGGGACCTGCATAGCCTGGATACAAATCCCATCTTTACCTAGTTAGCTGTACAACTTAGGCTAATTACTTACATTCTCTGAATCTCAGTTTGCTTATCTGTAAAATATAGGGACAAAAATACCACCTATTCCATAAAGTGTTGTGAAAATTAATAATGTAAAATATAATGGCACATATTAGAGAGCCAAAAACATAGGAATATATATTTGTTTTATATTATTAATATTACTGATTTGATCATGACCAATTATGTTTCTGAAGGTTTGTCATCACGATAGTTTCTTCCACTTAGTTTTACACTTTTGGATTACATCCAAATCGTGCTAGAAAGAATGCAGAACTGGCTGATTAGGTGAAACAAATGTAGGATTCAAATTTTGCCTTAAGCTTTCCAACAAATATTTATTTTGTACATTCACAAGAGAATAAGCCGTTTTTGAAACATTGTTTCTTTATCTTTATACAATCATTAACTGCATGACTTAAAGAATCCAAAAGTCCTTTCCCATTGTCACTAGCCAGGTTGATCTTAAACCCTCCATTCTTTCTTCCCCCAATTATAAATGGAAAAATGTAGGCATTCTGGCTTCCCGAGAGACATATGAACATTAAAATGTAGCTTAAACTTTAGATAGTGCAGACGGCTATTTCCAAAGACGTCTTCTGCTTCTTCATGCTGGGGCAGGAAGCTTTTTAGTGTTGTGTTTATTTTAAATGTCTATAGGCTTTTTCCCATAAGAGTGTGATATCATTTTGGTCCTCCTGTAACCATTCGTTTACTCTTTTAGTCATTCCACTATGAAGAAATTTGGTGAGTGTGAAAACCCTACAGTTTCCTCTATGGCCTGTGGTTCAGAAGCAAAGCCTTGCTCAATCCTTGTAATTTAGTGAGTATCCAACTGACAGTGTACCAGGCTGAGGATGTTGCCAAGTGATCTTTGCCTGTTGAAAGGTACACCAGTTTAAATCTTCATAGATTATTACCAATCCCCTCAGGGAGGACCAAATTTTCAGTGCACACCTGACAGCCATTAAGCAAGTCTGACTGCCTAGAAATACTTATTCAATTCCTAAGGTTGATGGAATGTCTGTTCTTAGTAGAGTTGATGACATTTTGTGTCTAGCCCATTTTTCATCACCAGTAGAGTGACACATGATTTCATAATTGGTTCAGTACCATTCACTTTCCTGTATGTGGCCATGAACAAGAAAACAATAAAATAGCTGGAAACTGATTTGAAGTATAAATTTTGTGTTATAAGAAACACTTTAACTTAGTGTACATGTCACCCCAAGCATCTCTAGTCAACAAGGAAATGTGTCCTATTTGTGACTGCTTTATAAAACATGCAGGTGTAGCATAAAGTAAATTTCAACAAACCAGATTAAAGACTTGTTCAAATAATAGGGGCTGATATCCTTAAGAGGACAAAACATACCATTCAGCACAAAACAACAACATTCACCAGAACTTGTTATAATATGGAAATGGAAATTAAGAGTAAATTCTGCCATCTGGATAGCACTAGGCTCTCTAAGGATGTACTAACTAACAGAGATGTAGAAAATTGACCCAAAGTAGCTGACACATATTTCAGTGGATACTACTGTGTTCCTTTATTGTAAACATTTTAAGTCCCCTTTTAAGTTGGCATTGTATCCACTCAATTCAATTCAATTCAACAGGTGTACATCAAAGAATTTCCATGTGTTAGGTATCCTAAAAGACAGTTTCAGAAAATACGAATAAGACAAAATTCCTATTCCTCAGGTATCCAATAACTTGGCAGCAACCAGAGATAGTACAAATATGCCCATAACTCTGAAATGATGGGGCTGAAAATCCAGGACTATGCAAACAGATTTTTTATTTTATATTTTTAATATCTCTAGTGCCCAACATAAGAAGTTCAAAGTAGCTACTCAGTTAGTATTCGTATTATGAAAGAAGGAGAAGTAGCCCATACCTTAAAAAAGATGGTTTTGAGGAGGATTACTGAAGGCTTTTGACTCATGGGGGAAATGAGAATGTCACTGATTCGATAGAAAATTATTTTTTCATGATTGTGCACAAATCTATCCTGTTTTCACCAAAACCGAGTTGATTATTAAATGGCCAGGAATCTCTCACATTTGCAGCATTTTCTAATAGTTCTACATCTTATTCACTGCTATCAGAGAATCCACTCTCAGAGGACTATTGAGAAAAGAAACCTTTGTGAAGTGTAGTAATGGAGCGTTCACACTGCCTTCAGCTACTTCTGCATTCAGTACAGCCAGAGCTTGCATGCCAGGCCAGCAGGGCATGGATCAAACAGCCAGGCAGAACCCTTGGATTTTACAAGTTCTGAAAATCCAGGTGGGTGAGGCTGGGTACATGACTACTTTGAACAATTATGCCTTCAGTTGACTTTGGAGAGCAAGAGAAGTGGTAACGATAAATGAGTATATTTTAACAACAGCAGGGTAGACAATCTCAAGATATTTATCTTCAACTAATGATGCTGTGAACTAGGAATTTAGTTTCAAAATTTAACAATGGAAGATACTTGTTTAATATATGGAGCCAAACACACACACACACACACACACACACACACACACACACACAAACACACACCCATGTAGTTCTAGGCTTAATGTCATCCAATAAAGAAACTCCTAAATATATTCACAAATAATAAAAGCTAGGGCTTTGGGGGTATAGCCAAACTTCATTTTCTTTCTTGTTCAAACTTTTAGTAATTATCCTATAAAAAGCTCATTTGGTACCACATACACACTGGCTTCAATAAATTAAAATTAACCTATCATTTCTGACTTTTCTAACAGAGTGCTGAATAGTGAAGGATGGTCTGGGATGGTCAGGAAGTTATTGTGCAAGAAGAGTCACTTTACTTGCGGATGGACAAATGGATAAAATTCCAAAAGACCAAGAAGAGTGTGGGGAAGAGCTCCTGGCACAGAGAACTCTATGAGCATAGGCACAGGATAAGCAAGATAGCATAACGTATGTTCTGTAAATACTGAATGTTCTACCTTGAGCTTACCAGAAGTTTATATTGGAAAATTACAAGAGTAAGATGGTCATAGAGGTTACTATAAAGCTAAGAAGAACCTAGAATTTTGAGTTATGGAATATGGATTTATTGGGAAATAAGTGAGGAGGTATTGAAGGTAGCTGAACAAAGTGATGACAGCATCACTTAGGTAAACGAGTCAGACAGTAGCAATCAGGATTGTTGAAATATTGTAATTTATGGAGGGACAAACATTAAAAAGTTAAATCACTAGTGAGGGTGAGTTTGATTTTAAATTATTATTAAGTCTGCCTGCCTGGTATTTTCCATACTCCACCCTTAAAACATTTTATATATTCACAAATATTATTGACACACATGTATATCTCAGTTGAGTATAATTCAACATATTGCAACATATTAAATATATTCCAAATTACACTTAGTTTACTATAATATCAAAGGAGTCTACTTATGAAAAGTAACTGTAATTATTTTGTTCAGAACATTCCTCTTTGAGAAAGTTTCAGTGGTGGATAGAGGAAAACGTATTCTGTTCTTATTAACATTTTCATGGTTTATTATATTTATTATAGCATTCTCCTGATATGCTTTTATATCTACTTCTTCTCAAATCTGTTCATCAAATAGCTGCCTGAAGTATTTTATTTAAATATAGTTAAAAAACCTCTCGTTGCATAAAGAATAAAATTGAAAGGAGTAGCATTGTCTTAGCCTAGGTATTTAGACATGATAATCACGATGATACCACTTTGAACTTGAGTTTTTAAAAGAATATTCCTATCCCTGGGTGTCAAGCTTATCCCCCATGTCATCCCCTTTCCTGTTAATCCCCAAAGCATCAATGCTGGCAATCAAACAGATAACAAAAAAAGCACAGTACACACTACTGACAACTGAAATTTTGATGTTTCCTGAACTTAATCACCTTTATACCATTGATCATTACTGTTCTCCACCTGTCAGAATGCTGCCACGATCTTCCAAAGCGTCACTTAAATTTCACCCCACCATTCTCCTTCCAATAAAAATAATCCTCCATCTTGTAGCTTGTTACCTCCCTCCTTTCTTCTTTCCTTCCTCTCTCTTTCTTTCCTTCCCCTCTCTTTCTTTCCTTCCCTCTCTCCCTCTCCTTATCCCTTTCTTTCTTTGTTTTCCTAGCTTGCTTTCTGGATTTCTGACTTTCTTTCTTTCGGAATTTTTTGTTCTCTTTCTCTTATCAGATTCAACATTCATAACTGCTATAAATCAGCCTCAATTTCAAGTAAATTGCATATCCATCTATGACAGTAAGTTGTGAGATCCATGAACACATACTAACTAGAGTATCTTGAAGCTTATTAATAACCTGTCCTATTACATTGAAGGTCAGCTATGAAAAACACTAATTAGATAAAGATAATGAGGACTTAAAAGAAACCAGCTTAGAAATAATAAAAGTACTATATAAATATCATTGTTATACTGTGGATACTCCTCACTCAAATAATCAAACTGCATCCTCATCTACTGACATCATTCATTCCAAATCATTCATATACCTACAAATGAGAGGATGATTATTTACCTGCTTGATTCATCCATGCAAATGTTCCTTAGCCCACGCAGAGGCCAGACTCAGCTATGTGGTTTCATAGATTGGGTTGAAAATATAACGCAGTACATACATTAGAAAAAAGGAAATCAGAACATTAAACCACTTGTTTTACCATCTCTGATCCCCCTGAGGCTCAGTGACATTTGGTGCATTTATCTTTCTTGTTAAAACCAGATTCTCTAATTCCTTGTAGCAGGTGGAAGAAAGATGTAGCAGAATGTTTACAATAAGGCATATAAATCTGTTACATGTGTGTATGTCTGAAGGAAGGGAAGGTCATTGCTTAAATTTCAGTTTACTTCTTCAGTTTTCAGTTAAATCTTTTCTCCAGTGCTCTTCAAACTAAATATCTCAGGGGACTCTTTTAAAGAGAAAGCAAGAAAGAGTTGGGGTGCGGGGGGGGGGGCAGAATCAGAATATAGGGGAAATAGCACAACATAATGCAGTAATGGAGAATAAAATTCTTTATGAAGTAAAGAAAAGAGGTCATACGTATATTGCTTTTTAAGGATTTCATTCCCTTAGCTTTCAGTTTACACTTGGCATTTTGGTTTTATAAGTATCATTATAAATTTTTACATTTTGTTGGATTTGCTTGTACTGGGAAAAGTCAATGGTGGCAATGCTCCCTCCCCTAAGAGATACTGCTTTGTATTGGGTTAGTGGTGTGACTGGTAACTTGGTCTTTCAAATTTAAAGAATCTTTAACTGGGCCATGTTTCAGCTTCCTTTATGAGTTCAAATGCCTCTAGGTCCAGATTTTCCTCTTCCTCTTATCTACTAAAATAACCACATTCTTCCTGGAAACTTTCAATTTCTACTGCTTTCTCTCACATTTGCTTTCTGCATAGAAATCTACAGACCAAGTTATAATTCAAGGAACAATCTAACTTTACCAAACAGCCCTCGCCTACTAATTTTCTTTTTTTATTCTCATTCAACGCCTCAGAGAAATCCTCATGACTTCCTCAAATTAGGCTCTTTCTAGGCTTTCCTCAATGAATTCAGTTTACATAATCAACTGTTTTTGAGCATGTAAAAACTGTTTGGCAGTAAATCTGTACTGGACTCTGAGGAAAATTTAAAAAAAAACATGGCATAATTTGTAACCAAAGGGAAATTCCAGACCTACAAACAGGATGTTTCAAAGTAATAATATAAAACTACGGCAAGGTGGTTTTCAACCTTGGCGGTTCATTAGCATCACTCTGGAGTCTTTCAAATGGCCAGTGACCAGCCAGCAACCCAACCCAATTAATACAGAACCTTTGAGTATGGAACCGAAGCTCCTAACATAATTCCAATGTATGGGAAAGGATGAGAACCCCTGTTGTATAAGTATGCTTAGGAAGCTAATGGAACACAGGGGTGGGTGTTGTAACTCAACCAGGGTGAGTTAGGGAAACACAAAAAGTAGTTACCCGCACAGACCTTTGAAGAATGGGTTAGTCAATTCAAGGTTTGGGCAAAGATCTTTGGGACAAAAAGTATGGCCTGAGCAAACTACACAGTAGTATGTACATCTATGTGCTTTTAGGGAATTAGAAGTAGGTCAGTCATACTAGACAATAATACATGAGGCAGGACATTGAGAAATGTAAGGCCTGAGAAAATGACAGAGACTTTTATGAAAAGGGGCAGTGGGGCTGAAGTACTGTGAATGAGAATCCTATGTCTCTAGCTCTAGAGTGATGATTCAATGAAACCTTCACTATATTCACTAAAAAAGAGAGGAGGGGTCCCAGTTCTTTACGATATTTTCTTATGGACTTCTCAACATCGTGCCTTGTGATTCCCAATCAGTCTCTCTGCCTTTGAAATGTGGCTCCAATATTTATAAGTCACCTTCAGCATCAGATTCCTTACAGATATAACCTCTTCTTCCCTGAAAAGCCATATTACAGATACAAATGGGATACCACTTGTTTTTAAGTTTCCTATATATCAAAAAAACTTTCATATCCAGCCTTTAAGAACTAGGTTCATGTTTCCAAAGAGGGACTTTGGAACTTATTAATTGCTTTCAAAGGAAACAAAACTGCATTTAGATAACATAATACAGTTAAACAAAAGAAACAAGTTTTCACACACATTGTCGGTGGCTGCCACTTCAAATGGGACAAAGGTTCATTTCTTGGTTAGGCTCCTGCATTAAATTTTGAATAACAAAATAGAAAATTACATAACATGTCAAAGATATTTGGAGCCATGAAATGCTTGGCTTACACAGTCACAAAATGATCCATATCTGAATCCCAGGTTCTCTATGTTGGTGACATCAACCACCTGACCAAGTTACAGACAAGACTGTCTGGGTGAAAGAAATCTAACACACCTCACCCTTTTCTGCTACAAACAAATGTAATAAGGTATTACACTGCTCTATTTTAGCACCTTGTATGTAACATGAAGTAAGAGTACAGACGATTAAAAACTAAAAGACTGAAATCCAATTTTACGATGGTGTTTATCTAATCACTAGCCAGTTCTGGGGGTGGGGGTTACTATATTCCAGAGTCTGTCCAGTTCCTGAAGTTGAGGAACTGGATGCTCTTATGGGAAATCTGGGTGAGGAGAAATCTGTTCGGAGGGAGAGGGCTCAGGTTGCTGAAAATCATTCCCATGAGTGGGTAAACCTGACACCTTGAATAAATAAAGCTTTATTATGGATTTTACAGGGTCTAAGTCTCTATTCTCAGATACGAACATTGGCCTTTTAAGGCAACGGTCCCCAACCTTTTTGGCACTGGGGACCGGTTTCGTGGAAGACAATTTTTCCACGGACAGGGGTGGAGGGAGTGATGGTTCAGGCAGTAATGCGAGTGACGGGGAGAGGCAGATGAAGCTTTGCTCGCTCGCCTGCTGGTCACCTCCTGCTGTGTGGCCTGATTCATAACAGGCCGTGGACCGGTACTGGTCCATGGCCCAGGGGTTGGGAACCCCTGTTTTAAGGCACTCTAAATGTTTACTTTTTCATTAAACAAATCATCATTAGCTCTTTCTGTATTGTTGGTCATGTATAAGACACTGGGGATACAGTAGTGAGAAAGTGAAGAATAAGGATACTAAGTATGCACACAATTAATTCAATGTCACTCGCTCTTAGAACAGAGAGGATCTCTATTCATCCAGTCAACACTTATTTATGAAGTTCCTACTTTGGGCCATGCCCTGATTTAGGCACAGGGGCTGCAGTGGCAGACCAGTTCCAGTCCTTGATCTGAAGAAGTCTATAGTCGAACGTAGGGTTTCCAAGCCTGATTACACTGAGAAACTCCTCGGACACAGTAAGTCACCACCGTTAAGGTTCTATCTAAGGTATTACAAGAACAGAAAAGAAGCAAGAAATTGTTCCCGATGACTGATAATTTTCTAATCATGAAATCTCTCTCCAGCCCAACAACAGAAAAAAATATTAAATGTTATCCTTTTCTGAACTTGGGCATTTGGAAAATTTTTAACCTAATTTACTCAGATTTTTGTCTCCTGTGTTTGTGACACCTGGCAAATGTTGCAGAGTGGTCATTTTCCCGAGAGATAATAATATAAAATCTGTATGAATAAAATAATAAAGGATCATCTTTAAGTAATTTAAATTTCTAAGGCTTCACTTTTCAGGTATATTTTTTGACATACCGATTATTTTTTGATGTAGAGGTTATTAGTGACATTCACTAGACAATCCTAGCAATCAACACGAGACTATATGATACATTTGAGACTCAGCTACTTTGACTGTGGCATATACATATGGTATTATGCTTGTAAAACGTTAAATTATCTTGGCAAGAGTTATTCTCCGTTCTTGGACAATGATACTGGAAAAACTGCCCAAAACGTGCAGCATCGCCCCTGGCATCAAAACTCAATCACTTTGCCCATCTATTCATAGAGATTCTTTATTTTTAATTATTTTTTCTTACAAATGAGTTACCAGGATGGACTCTCAAGATAAACACTTGACTGAGAGGGCCAGAATCAGATCTTGCAAGAGCTCTATTTTAATGTACCAATTTATTGGCATTTCTTGACATAATGTCATGTAATTTCTAATACATCTGTCATTGTAATGATGCCTGATTTTGACTAGTTGAAAGGTGAGCAAGCATATGTAAAATAGGCATCCACAGAGATCAGTAATTTCAAGGTCCAGATGAATTTGTTCAAACGCTGAAAATTAAGAAATTTAATACGAGTCTTTCAAGATTGCAAGGTCAAAAAGAATCCATGATCGTTTTAACCCAAGTGCCCTATGAAACAGGCTGAATTATGCTCTTCTTAAGAGTTAAAAGTAAAACAAAGTGACCTCACTGGAGTTTAATCCTATCCTTTGATTGCTGCTTACTGTATTAATATTTTTCACCAGTTCAGCTATTCCAATAAAACAAATTGCTTTCTCTCCATTGGTCAGCTTCTTCCTCTAAGGCAGACAACTTAATGGATTTTACTTCTAAATAGAGTATGGTTTGTTTCTGAGTATTAATTTCAACTTCCGTTATTGTGCAAATTATGCCCCAGCTTAAAATTGAACCACATTGACCACTAAAACAGAAAAGCCTAATAGATGACCCCAAATTAGCAAATTTCTCCCAGACAGCAAAGTTAAGTTGGTTTGATTGCCCCATCCTTACATACAGTTTTGCAATGCAAGTTCTCCATCTAGGGGTTGGAAAGCTCACAGTACGATCCTATCACATTATTACTGATTCACTATACCTTTGTTTATCTTTTAAAAAGTTAACAAATCACATGCATATGACAGTGGGATTCTTCCCTGCCTTCTACACTATTTTGGTGGAAGGGACCAGGATCTGTCCTATTAACTGTATGTAAAGTTGGGACCTTCAACTTGTTAATGAGAGGAACAGTTCTTTAATTGCCTGGTGAAATAACAATGAATGAAAATATTGTATATAAAGTGGTTTCTGAAAAGTATAAAGCAGCATAACATATAAATGTAACGTGTAATTATTAGTAAATGTTTCTTTTTATTATGGAACTGGATCAGATAACAGGATAACAGGATTTTTTTCTTGGGTTATAAAAGAGTTCTTGGATAGTTTTTTTTTTTTTTTTTTTTTTTTTTTGTGGCACGCAGGCCTCTCACCGTTGTGGCCTCTCCCATTGCGGAGCACAGGCTCCGGACGCGCAGGCTCAGCGGCCATGGTTCACGGGCCCAGCCGCTCCGCGGCATGTGGGATCCTCCCGGACAGGGGCACGAAGCCGTGTGCCCCGCATTGGCAGGAGGACTCTCAACTACTGCGCCACCAGGGAAGCCCTTGGATATAGTTCTGATCAACTATTTATTTGTTTACTGGATCTGACACTTTCTACCTGGACCCACTTTATGACCAACAGCACCTCATTCTTCTTTTCTCTACACCATTACTAATAAAATGTCTCTTTTCATTTCATTATGCTGGTTAACCTCTCCTTATGATCTACTAATTGACACATCCTTAGAGCAGTTCTCATCCCAGAAGATGAAGAAAGAACGTTTTACCTTTACCCATAGGAATATTAAACACCACCACGGAGTATAAGAGGGTATTGCTATTTTCACACAAATATAAGTGCCTATTATTTTTATCTGGAAATTTCTGAAGGGTTTTCCTCGCTCACTTGGTAAGTGTTGCTTTGGTAAAGTATGGATGCCTCAGTATAAACTCCAGCAGACTCGGCAAAAGCTGAAAATCTTCCCTTACAACACGAGAGGGGAAAGTCTTAGAACCAGAAGGAGGTTAGAATCCATATTCTCTACTCTGCCCATTTTCCAGGTGGGAAAGATGGAGCTGGCACAGAGCAGTTAAAGGATGAATTTGAGAAAAAGTGGTTTTCAGAATAAGAAGTTTCAAATACACCCATCTGCCACTTACAAACTGTTATCACAGGCAGATGACTTAAATCTACTGAACCACAGTTTCCTGTTCTATAAAATGTGAGTAATATTTCCTGAGGAGTATGGTTATTATTTAGACAAAGCTAAATATGCATATAAAGTACTTATAATAGTGCTGAGACATGCAAGAATGTCAAAACAAACAAAAAAACTGCCTGTATAGTAAGTTAAATAGAACCAGGTCTTGAACTTAAGTCTTAAATCCAGATTTTCCATTGTACCACATGACTAGACTTCGATCGTCTAAAGACTTCATCATAAAATGAAGCTGAGCAAAGAAAGTGCTTATAGCCATTGCTGACTTAATAACTTGATGTCTTTAAAAGTTAAACAGTGAGGAGAAAAATGAAATATATGTTTAGCAATTGAATATTTATTCTTCCTCAGCTGAACAGAAATCTAAATTAAAAAGCTTTAATGTCAATTATATCTCCATAAAATTATACATATGAAACTATAAAACTAATTGTACTATTTATATATATACATATATATGTATATATAAATATGATATATCCCACTATTCTCTAGAGTATTTGAAAATTGTCAGAAAACTGTTTCTCTTAATACCCCTCTAGGTAAGTTTCCATGTTAAATAAACGTTTTCATCATTACAAAAAGTAAAAATGGTAGTCGACAATTAGCAGATAGGTAAGACTGCATGATAAGCTATTAAAGATACGTATGGAATTTTTTCATTTTAAGTTAAGCAGTTTTTTCTCTCCATGCTACTCAAAGTCATCGGGTAATTACTAGTCTTACACTTCTTTTTGGAGAATGACAAACTGAAAGAACATCCTGATACATATCTTCATTTTAGTGACATAATTGCTGCTAACCAAATTTGATACTAATGAGTGAATTAAAATGTTTTACTAAAAAATTGTAGGGCTCCTCTGGTGGCGCAGTTGTTGAGAGTCCTCCTGCCGATGCAGGGAACACGGGTTCGTGCCCCGGGAAGATCCCACATGCTGCGGAGCGGCTGGGCCCGTGAGCCATGGCC
The DNA here is from genome assembly GCF_026419965.1 of Kogia breviceps. Lineage (NCBI taxonomy): Eukaryota > Metazoa > Chordata > Mammalia > Artiodactyla > Physeteridae > Kogia > Kogia breviceps. The sequence continues at coordinate 66,439,046 of NC_081318.1, read as the reverse complement.
GCTGAGCCTGCATGTCCGGAGCCTGTGCTCCGCAACGCCAGAGGCCTCACAACGATGGGAGGCCCGCGTACCGCAAAAAAAACCAAACAACAACAACAACAAATTGTAGACATTTAACAGAGCTGTTTCAAAATACAAATGTTCTTTCTTGTAAAGCAGAAACTAACATACCATTGTAAAGCAGTTGTACTCCAATAAAGAGTTTAAAAAAAAACAAAAACAAACAAATGTTTCTGGATAGATTTCTTTTGCACTTCCTTAACTGGGACGAACCTTTTGCATTCAACTCTTCGTAATTATTAAAAGCCAAAAAAGTTCTGTAATTGAAAGAGATATTCTCTGCAAACCAGGTTTACAATATGTAAATATGAATATGCAATTGTGAGAAATGCTCTACAGTTTCTTCTAGAAAAAGATCCATGAAGTTGTTCTCTTTTCTCAGTGAATTTAAAAGGAGGTAGTTCTTGAAAATTGACTCATCAGGACTCTCCTGTACCCTGACTTAAGGCTTAATGTCCGTTTCATTTTCTTGGTTCACCATTAAAACTGAATGGGATTTCTAACGTTCCAAAAGATACTAATGTTGTGCTTTTCCCTAGTTAAATATTTAAAGCTCTTCTTGTAAGTTTATTTCTTTTTTTATGACCATAATAAATTAGAGACTCGTGGTGTAAAACAAATTTCACTGAGAACATACTGAAAATTTCAAGGACCTGTTGCTAGCAACCCGTTTATGAAAGCCAATGTTGCCACCTAGTGGCTGCATATGAGAAACAGGATGCGGAAGATTACAAGTACAGTTATTCTTATGTTAAGACAATTAAATAATCTAAACATACTTGGTTGTGCATATTTTTGACAAAGGTGGAGAAAAGTTCAGGGAGGAAAGATAATTTTGTTAAGAAATTGGGTTGGAGCAACTGGATACCACAGGCAGAAAAAAAGAAAAAGAACGTTGTCCTAAACCTCATACATTAAAACAAACAAACAAACAAAAACACCTCAGAAAAGATCACAGATTTTAATGGAAAACATAAACTATACAATTTTTAGAGGAAAAACAGAGGAGATAAACTTTGGGGTTTAGGGTTAGGTAAAGAATTATTAGACTTGACTCCAAAAGCATGATCCATCAAACTGGACCTCAACATAATTTAAAAATCTTTGCTTTGTGAAAGAGAATGTTCTATCTTATTAAGAGGATGAAAAATAAGCTACATACAGGCTGGAAGAAAATAGTTTCAAACCGTAAATCTTACAAAGGACTGTTAAAGAACATACCAAGAGCTTTAAAACTCAACAGTAAAAAAGCAAACAATCCAAAAGAAAATAAACGAAAAACATGAACAGACTTTTCATTGATGGAGATACAGAGATGACAAATAAGCACATGAAAACGTGTTCAACATTATTAGTCATTAAGGGAAATGCAAATTAAAACCACAATGACATATCATACATATTTATCAGAATGGTTAAAATATAAAAGGAGTGACAACGCAAATATTGGTGAGGACGTGGGAGACTGGAGCATTCATTGCTGGGGGAAATGCAAAATTGTAGAGCTATTATGGAAAACAGTTTGGCCATTTCTTAAAAACCTAAACGTGCAACTACCATACAACCTTGCAACTGCATCCTTAGATATTTAACTCAAAGAATAGAAACATATATTCACATAAATATCTGTCCACACATATTCATAGCAGCTTTATTCATAATAGCTGAACTGGGAACATCTCAACAGGGAAATGCTTACATAGACTGACACATCCTTACCGTGGAATACAATTTAGCGATAACAAGTAATGAACCATTTATATGCACAACAACTTGGATGAATCTCCAGGAAACTTCACGGAGTGCAGAAAGCATATACAAAAATGTTATATGCTGTGTGTTTCTATTTATATAAGGTCTTGAAATAACAAACTCATAGAATGGGACAACCAACACATTAGTGGTGGCCTGGGGTTAGGAAAGGTGGGTGTGTGGGGGATGGGAGTTGGGTGTGGCTATGAAAGGGCAATGAGGGGGGGTCCTTGTGAGGATGGAACAGCTCTGTATCCTGACTGTGATGGCGAATGTGGGGAGCTACACGTGATGAAATTGTACGGAACATAATACACACACATATACACACAAGTACAAGTAAAAAATGGTGTAAATCTGAGTCAGATTAGGGGGTTGTGTCAAAGTTAACATCCTGGTTGATTCTGTACTATAGTTTAGCAAGACGTTACCATTGGAGAAGCTACATAAAGAGTACTTGCGATTTTTCTGTATTATTTCTTATGATTGCAGGTGAATCTGCAATTCTCTCAGAATATTTAATTGAAAAAAGACTCTGCCTCTAAAATAAAATACAACAAACTAGTCAGTATAACAAAAAAAGCAGCAGACTCACAGATACAGAGAACAAATTAGTGGTTACCAGTGGGGAGAGGGAAGTGGGGAGGGGCAGTTTATGGGTAGAGGAATAAGAGGTACAAACTCTTAAGTATAAAATAAGCTACAAGTTTATATTGTACAATACAGGGAACAGAGCCAGTATTTTATAATAACTAAATGGACCATAACCTTTAAAAATTGTGAATCACTATATTGTGCACCTGTAACTTACATAGTATTGTACAGGCAACTATACTTCAATAACATTTTTTTAATAAAAAAGAAAAAAGATTCTGCCACCTAGTTTTTATATACTAGAAATGTGACTTACAAGGTTAAAAATACATAGGGTTAATCTCTATTTTAGAACATTTCAAAAATCTAAAAATATATTCTTGTGCACACATTTATAAATTATTTTTATTGCTCCAAGTTCGAAGTTGAAAATGTTCTCTATGAATAAAAATTTTTTATGAGTAAGAGATTGTGTACATCTCATATTCCATAGTTATTTTTCCTTTGCACATGAGAATTGAGTTAAAACAGAGAAGAAAAGTATATTTGATAAATTAGTAAGCAAGTAAAGAAGTGTCAATATCCAGACTGCAAAAAGAGCAGAGAATAGAAGACATTTTCTAGACTGTTTATGTACATGATTTCTCCAATAAATTATAGTTATGAAATTCCACTGGGATAAAATTATTCTGTCTCTTTTATATGTGATTAATAACTAGCAAATGTAGAGATTGGCTTGACTTTATGTTTAAAACAAAACAAAATGACATCTAATCTTCTTAATAGGAGAAATACAGAGTGTTTTTCTTAACTTTATTTTTTCTTCCCATGGTAAAAATACTGCATCACATTTTCTTATTTGAAGTGATACACCACCAGAATAAGAGCACATTGGAAGACGTGCAAGATAAGCACTTTTATGCATTAAATAATAATATATTTAAAAATATAAGAATATCTGTTTAATAAATATTCTAATTAAATAATTAACCTCTTTAGAAAAGGAAGAGATTTTAGAAATATGAAGTATGGTCTCTTCATTACTTTGTGGATAAAATATAGATGTAAATATGGAATTAACTCCTGACTTCAGTCAAGGAAGTTTAGACTGGAGGTCTAATTAGGATAAAAATAAATGTATGAGATTGAGTAAGTCCCTCAACCACTCTGGTCCTCACTTTTCACATCTGTTTAAGAAGGAAAAAAAACTACATAACTCCTAATGCATTTTCCAGCTTGACTATTACATGAAACTGAGCCAGGCAATATTCAACTTGGAGAGCTTCATATTCTGAATGTCTGAGTCAAAGTGCTACAGTTGTTGCTTTGTCCCCAATGAACATAAGTGTATTTTCAAGAGAATGAGAAGACATTTAGGTTCAAAGGATTAACTATTTAGGTTTTTTTTTTTCCCCAACTTGTATCCAAAGATTCCTTATAAATACATCTCAAATAAAACAAACCATTATTATTTGGGATGTTAGTAACTAAATCATCACAAACCACTGGACTATTAAAAATAATTTACATATTAGCACATTAATTACTAATGAAAACACAGAGATCCTTTCATTTTAAAAGGGGATCTTTTGAATAGTGGCAGGCAGCTCAGAGCTCTGTGTGATGGGATGACCCGGCTATTTACTCATTTGGAGAAGCCACTGGAATGAGTTGTGGACATGGGAGATGAGATCTACAGCCTGTGGGAACGATCTCCACCCCCTAGTAAATTAGGGAAACAAGAGAGAGCCACCAAGAGGCATGATCAGTAGGAAATTAACTGGAAGCTCAGTACCAATAACACTTTAGAGAAAGGCAACTCTCAAAGGCAACAAGACAACAATCAGAAAAATTATGAAAATGCTCAAGTACGACTTGAAAATTCCCAGACATCACCAGGGAACATTTTGAGGGGAATTTTAGGTAGAGGCTACCAAGCCAATGTAACATGAAAGAAATACCAACACCAAGAAAAAAAAGAGAAAATATATTTGCTCCTAGCCTCTGATTCTTCTGAGATAGCTTGTATTTTGGTATTTAGATTCTCTATGATTATTGTGAATAATTTTGGCTGGTTATAAATTTATGGGTACTTTAAGTTACATAATGGAATGGGATATCTTCACTGTTTGAAATATTTGCTATTTTGCTTAGAGTCAAATAAGTGGCATACTTCTAGTAAGTATAGATACTACAAGACCACTTTCTATATTAGCCTAATTCTTGGTCCTGTTTTATGACTTGCCATTCATAGTTTGTGTTTTTGTTCTTCTTTCTTCAACTCCTCACAAATTATGTTCCCTTCATGCATTTACATATTGCAAGCCATCCTAAATTCTTTCTAAACAAAGGGTGATATAGACAGATAATTTCCCCAATATTCACACTTCGGGGAAGCTTAATGCCCCAGATAGCCACTGTAGTACGTGTATACGGCCAAGCTTCATTTACTAGAGAAAAGAATTTTCCCCCAAAAAACCTTGATAGGGTAAAATTTGGTGACAATCTCAGCTCATTGGAATTTATCTTGGGCACTGCCATGATGGAGGCAGGTCAGATGGTCACATGCTGCCACTTTCCAAAGACAGACCTCTCATGTGGGTGGATTATCTGATGGGTGCCCTTCCCAAAGGATATAATTGTATGTATCAAGGAATCAAGAGATAAAAAGCAAATAAAATCTCAAAGCCTGTGCCAAGTATACTGTGACATTGTTATAAAAACATAACTAGACAAGGTGAGTGACTAGTCTCGTCATAAACTTATCAGGACACCCGAACACAACTAAATTCCCCAAACATTTTTGAAATCTTAACACTTATATTATTAATAGCAATAACATTTTGATGATTTATATTCATACATTTATATGATTAATGACAACAGCTAATATATTATTACAGTACTTATTATTTCAAACTCAGGCATTATATTAGCAAAAGGTACACAGTATTTACAATTATTAACTAGATATATTCACTGTTATGATGGAGCCTTGATTGTTCAGCAAGATAAGACAGCGAATAATTATAATGCAGAATAAGACAGAGGATCAAGAGAGCGGTTCAGGAGTTATGTTTCCACTTACCATGTGGTACTTTCCATCGTACCACAAATCCATGAAATAACAAAGAGATGAAACTATGGAAGAGTAGAAAACGAGCCATCAGCAAACAAACCCAAAATTCTGAGGAATTCCCCAAAACAGAAACATATGAGAAAGAGTGACAGAAGAAACCACAGTCCAAAATGCACCGAAGAAGACAGCTACAGAAATGAGTATGGTCCTGAAAAATTTTCAAGCACAGACTCAGGAGTTGTAAGGAATAGGAAAATGTCTGAGCAACCATCAGGAAATTATGCAACTGGATCAGCTGAGCCCTGGAGCCCTTTCTCCTGACTCCATTGGTGCTGAGGAAAGGCTATTATGGTGTTTGCCCACCGGTTAAAGCACTGAGAATTTGGTTATGGCTAAAGATGATACTGGTGCTCCCAGAACCACTAAAGCAAATCTGCAGTGCGAAGGCTGACCCAGAAAACTGAATTAGGATAAATTCAAAGTATGAGTCAAGGAATTCTCCCATAATATTATGCAAAAGGTGAAAAAAGACAGAAAAGCATCAAGTTGCTTGAAGGATAGATTCCTAATTTTTAATACCCATCTAGTAAAAGGTCCAGAAGGAGCAAAGAAAGAAAAGAGAAAATTAGATATTTCTTTTTAAATTTCCTAGGCCTGAAAACAGATATATGTCTTCAATCAAACTGGACATCTACCAAGATGAATTTTAGTAATAAATTCACAGCTAGACAGATTGTTGTGAAAGCATCAAGAAAATGTTAAAAGCACTGAGGGGTGAAGTTACAAAGTGGAGAACATTTACAAAAGAACAAAGATCAGGTTTACACAATATTTCTCATTAGAAGGCTAGAAAAAAGGATCAATTGTTAGTAAAATTGTTTAAAGATGTATGAGAAAATAGTTTTGACTTCATTCTGCAAGGTGAAATTTAAATGTGAGGGGAAAAAAGAGCGTTTGGTAATACCGGCAACTCCTAAATGGTCCCCACGCACTTCCCAGAGTATCTTGCTGGTGTTTTCCACTCCTCTCCTCACAAAAATGGTAGTTTTACACATTTTCTTTTCTTCTCAAACATTGTACTCACCCTTTTACCTACGCTACGTTCAACCAGTCTATGCTGATGGCTTGCTTCATGGATTTCATGGAGAAAACAGAAGAGGTCAAATGAAATTTTCATATTCTCCTATCCTCAACAGACCATCTTTCCTACACATACAGCCTGCCTCCTAAAATAAAAACGATATTCCTGCTCTCTCCAAAACTGCAAGCATTTTTCTTGGGCCTCATATGTCCATTTCTTTTGTCATCGCAAGAGTTAGTTCACTATTCCTTCTCTCTTCTTCCTGGATTGTTCCACTTGACTATGTGTTAATATCAGCCAGTGCCCTGCAGCTTGCCATGTACCTCCTGCTCCCCTTTACAGCCTATGCTGTCTGCAGTCACTGTGTCCTTTTCTCACCTCCCGTTCTCTCTGCCTCCATTCCAGCCCACTACAGAAATGGCCTTTTCCCCCCAGGTCTCCAAAAGAAATCCAGACCGTAAATGGAAAGTTGAGGTCATGAGCATACACTGATACTAATTGGAGTCATCAGATGTGATGAGTTCAGCAAGAGAAATAGAATGAGAACACAGAGGAACAAAATCTATTTAAGAGTTGGACACACGAATGCATACAAGAGAGAGAGACTGAAAATGAGCATCAAGGTAAGCAGAAGTAAACCAGGAAAGTGTGCCTTCTAGGCAACTTAAGAGAGTGTCTGGAGAATTAAAGAATGATGACAAATTTCAAATCCTTCCCAATGATTAAGCAAGACCAGTATTAAAACATATCCATTGATCATCTCATGAGGAAGCCAATGATGACCTTTAGGGGAAAAAGTAGTTTCTGTGGAGGCTGTGGTTGAATTATAGACTGAAGTGAGTTATTACATCTGTGAATAGAGAAAATGGAGAAAGTAAGCGTAGGTCTTCCTTTTTTTTTTTTTTTTTGTTTTTTTGTTTTTTTGTTTTGTGTTATGCGGGCCTCTCACTGTTGTGGCCTTCTCCCATTGCGGAGCACAGGCTCCGGACGCGCAGGCTCAGCGGCCATGGCTCACGGGCCCAGCCGCTCCGCGGCATGTGGGATCTTCCCGGACCAGGGCACGAACCCGCGTCCCCTGCATCGGCAGGCGGACTCTCAACCACTGCACCACCAGGGAAGCCCGGGTCTTCCTTTTAAGAAGCTCAATGATAAAAGAAAAAGTACAGGAGGGGAAAAGAGAAGCAGTCAGTCCTGGCAGTTAAATCTGGCTATCTGTTGGTGGTTTCTTTACCGCTTTGATTGTTTTGACAGTTTTATTTTTAATGTTCTAAGATGCGGAAGAGCTGCGCATGTTAAAATCCTGATAGCGAGAAGCCAGAAAGCAGAAGAGAAGGATGATTCAGGAGAGAGAGAGAAGAATTGGACCAAGGACAAAGCAAAGAACGGGAATTACCCTTGGATGGGTCTCAATTAAGACTGAGATGAGGAGGCTTCCCTGGTGGCACAGTGGTTGGGAGTCCGCCTGCCGATACAGGGGACGCAGGTTCGTGCCCCGGCCCGGGAAGATCCCACATGCCGCGGAGCGGCTGGGCCCGTGAGCCATGGCCGCTGAGCCTGCGCGTCCGGAGCCTGTGCTCCTCAACGGGAGAGGCCACAACAGTGAGAGGCCCGCGTACCGCATTAAAAAAAAAAAAAAAAAAAAAAAAAAAAGACTGAGACAAAGAGAGAAAGAATTAAGCACTGCTCAATGTGGTAGGCGAAGAGTGAAGGGAATTTTGGGTTGAAGCCTTGTATTTTACCTACGTTATTGCTGGTGTTTACAGTACCATAGCTTTATCAGGACACATTCATTTTATAGATCAGAAGACAAAGATTTAGCCTGCAATTGAAAACTGTTATGTACAGAGACAAAAAATAATTGGGAAAAAAGTGAGTGTACTCTGCTCTGGCATGTTTGTGTTTATCTGCTCTACCTTTTATTTAAGATAAAACTTTGTTTTGTTTCCAAGTATAAAGTACACTAAATAAACTTATAAATTTTAGTAGACCTGCTTCCTTAAAAACTATTTTTAAGTTTGTGTTTCCATTTGTCCACTAGGTGTCAGTATAGCTCTACAGGACTTGTGACATTTTTTCTGATTTATAATCAATTTATTTAATATGTTAAAAGGGAATTGTCTATGAGATTCAGCAATACAAGAATTATTGCTGACAATTAAGTGATGGGAATTAAAATCTAGTTGGATGAGATCCAAGAAGAAATTGGATGCAGATTGGTGTCAGTAAAATTTGAACGTTTCAAATGAGATTTAGGGAGTAGGAAAATAAACTACTAAACGTGAGGAGGAATTTGCAGTGAAATGAGAACACTGTATTCATTTTTTAAAAATTTTAAGATGGGGTATATCTGAGCATATTCTGTATTCATTAGGAAGATCCAGATCAATGGAGGAGCTGCTGCCTGGAAACTACAGTTCTTGAGACACACATTTCATAGAACCTTCTCTCATGCTGAGTATTCACTTGAAAAAAATCGAATTTAATATGCAAACAGACAGATGGTAAAGGGTTTAACTTTGCAATTATTTCATTCCCTAGGAGGCTGAATATATTTTGGGATTTATTAGCCATTTACTTCATTGCAAATTGTCTATGCATATTCTTTGCTTTATATACTGGAGTCAGAGAATTTTTATTCTTCCCAGGTTTTTCTTTTTTGCTTTATCATTTCCCTTATAATTTATTTCATCTCCAGCTCTGAGAGAAAAGGTCAGTAATTACACTCCAACATGTGAGAGAAGGAGAGAGTGAGTTGTATTTTAAACACCTTGCAAGTCTTCTTGCTGAAAATAGAGATACATGCAGCTTCACTCTCCCCACTCCTCCCCTCACACACACAGGTGTGTCAGCACCATTTCAGTAGCACCATTTCACCCAAAACTGCTCTAAGCTGCAACCACTTCCCCTACCCTGGATTCTCTATCTCCATTCTCTGTTTATTCTTTTTTTTTTTTTATTGCATTCCTTCAAACAAAGAATTACCATTTTTAAAACAAGTTTGCTCTTTGCCATTTAAATCTTGTACGTATGTATAATGTATTTGTTGGGTTGTGTGAGAGTTTATAAATTTTGGATGTTTAAATCTATCAGTGGGCCATATTTTATCCTCTCTCCCATGAATTTTTTAAACAGAAAGTTCTTCTGCATCCACAGTAGTAACAGGAAACCTGTTACATGCATTACCATATTATTTCACATGTTTTTTCTTTCTGCCACCTTTTGCCTTTTGGGAGTAGTTCTATTTTAAAAACAGCAGTTATTTGCTGCCATCTTGTGGAATACGTGCTTTTGCATACAACTAAAGTTTGCTTATATCTTTTTCATAAGCAGGTTTGAGTCCATTTTTGTTTGTATAGGTTGAAATTATAATTTTAGATACCACTTCCAGCACTATTTTATTTATTTTTTATATAGCAGGTTATTAGTTATCCATTTTATACATATTAATGTATACATGTCAATCCCAATCTCCCAGTTCATCACACCACCACACCCCCCCGCCCCTGCTTTCCCCACTTGGTGCATTTACTTTTTCCATAAAATTTTGAAGTCTACATTTTGATATACTGACTTTCCTTAGTTCCTTCCTCTGATTCTGTGTTTTTATTCCAGAATTGGTAGATATGTTTAATATGTGGCATTTCTTCACTGTTTTAAAATTGTAACTGATAAGGCAAATGCCTATGAACTTTATTTTTTAGTATGTTAATTCTCCTTGATATTTAGATATTGATTAAATTTGATTAAAGATACATGTTAATTCTGGAACACTCACTGCATTGCAATATTCCAACATTCCTTCCATCATCACTACTGCTCTTTATCACATCTACTTTCATGTCCACTGTATGCGATATATTGTACTTTGTATGCTTCTTACACATTTTTTCCTGAATCTCCAGTTGTTGTTTATTTTTTTATTGATATTATAAACTGGAATTTTTTTCACTACTGTATTTCTATTTAGTTATTACTGTTATAAATAAATGGCATTGATTTTGTTACACTATTTTAGTAGGCTCCATTAATCTTTTTTAGTTTTAGTAATTTTTCCTATATTCCCTAGAACAGATTTCATCTTAAAAAATAATACTTTCTGTTTTGCTTTCCTTTCCAGTGTTTGCACTTCTTTTTCTTCTCTTTCAGTAGTTAGGACTTGTGCCTCTTGAGGCTAATTGTTCAAAATCTGCTATGGTACCTGTTACTAGAAACCAGAAATAACTGACTGAATGAATAAATAATACAAATATCTTCCGTCTTCCTCTACAGCACTTCTCTCCTTCCACTACTCAGTTGTACAAGAATCTTCATTAATAAGGGTATGTTAAGTGACCAAGGAATTTTCATCTTTTAAAAACTATGGGAGCCGCTTTTCTCCAGTCCTCTCCAAGGGACAATGGCCTGGTGAGAGGAATGAATGTTACTGAGAAGCACTAATAACAGCTCTGTACTGGTCATTCCTTGAAGTGAAAATGTAGTGGAGTATAGGAATTGTAATTCAGTAATGGGCTACTGTTAAGTACCTCAGTATCCTGACTTGTTGCAAAGACCATGGAATTTATAACCCCTCCTCCCCCAGTTACATTTCATTATGCTTAAGGAAGAAAGGCACAACATACTCCCACCTAAAATTACTACCTTTTTTGCAATGAAACAACTGTTGCAAAGGAGACATGATTCAGGATTCTGGCAAGAAGGACTCCTTGCCATTCACTGCCTCACTTATCCAGAGTAACCATTTAATTTCCCTAAACCTCACCTCCGAAAGATGGAATATGTTCTGTCCTCCCTCTTTGAGGGCTATTTTTGTGTGGCCTTACAGTGAAGGGAACTAATTCAGTGAATGTCATTTCTCAGACCTTCCAAATGCTGCAGAATATCTCCATGCATAATTCATTCTAAATCAGATTCTCTTCCCTTCGGTGCCTGAAGTTTGAAGACGAATCTTGCCTGAGGGAAGCTGCAGGGCAGGCATTCTGAGGAGGGGACCAAGTGACTCAGCAGAGTGACTTCAATCAGGGTGCCTTCCCCACGAGCAGGGATCCTAGTCAGCCTTTTGCTCCCACTAAAGGACTGTGTGGAAAGAAGTCACACGGAGAAGGTTGTTTGATGTTTTACTTACACTTCCTGCCACACTATGGTCAACAGCTTGGAAATAGCGCAAGAGTGTAGCAGATCATTCCTGGAAGTCTGGTAAGAGGCATAAAGAAACAGGGAGGGTAGTGGTGTCTTCTCCCTAGAAGCTGGAGGGTATGGTCCACTCCCAACTGAGGTGAAAATTTTTTTCCAGCTCTAAGGGATTGATTTGCTGCCAAGGAAACAACTCACACACCGACCAGCTGTCTATTACCTCAATTCTAAAGAAAGAGGTGAATACTGCTCAAACTTGGGGGAAGAGGAAGGGAGAAACTCAGTCTTGAAAAGCTCCCAAACCATAGGCCGCCAGTCTGACTTCTATCACTTTTTTGCTCCACAAACTGAAATGCCTCCAGAGAACTTTGGTTTTTAAAGTTATATCCATTTAACTGATCATGCATCTTCAAGTACACGTAAATAAATACAAGTAAATTCTGTTTTCACAAATATAGGTACAGTATAGTTTTTTTCTGCATGTCACCCAACCCAAACTCTTGGCATCCTTATTACATTGGGGAACTTTTCCTCAAGACGCATGGTTGTGTCTTTCCCACCTTAACACATTGAACTCTTCACAGGGTAGGTACGGATGGACTTGCTAAATCACTCTTCCTTTCCCATTCCATGCTAAATAATTTCTTCTGCTGTGATAAGTAAAAACCTTAAAGGAGGAGAGCAGGAATACCTCAGGATTACAATAAAAGCATAATACAAACCTCCGAACAATTCCCTAGACCAGTGTCGCAAACATCTTTTCATCTTTTTATGTAAAAAAAGGAACAAGGTTAAGCCTTATCTGTACTTTGCCACAGGCAGTGACACAGACGTCCTCAAGCTGTTAGCATGTTTTCCTGAGGGAAATATGGGAGACACGCAACATGGATCACGTGGCACTGCCACCCGGTTCCATTGTTCACTTTGAGATGTTATGAGGCCCGTTACATTGAGTTACAGCTTATACTACCTGACTTTACCTCAGCTTGCCCTCATGAAACAGACTAACACTGATTTTCCTAGTCCTAGTCAAATCTAACTCAGCTCTACGGTGTTCTAAACAGATTCTAGCTGAGCTTCAGTTTGGGGATAGGTGATGGGAACTGTAACAAGAAATGGTGAATGAAAGAAAATGCATAGAGAACATTTCCTTCTAAGGCTTTTTGTTGTTTGTGTTTGTCATCCCCAGACCTTAACATGGTCCTAATAACGCATGACTAATATGCAGCTCCCGATACACATTACACACTACCTGAGTTCATGAACGCTCGGACTGGTCCATGCCCTGTTCTGTGAGATGAGGTCACTAATTACGCACAAGAGTGTCATGGCAACATCAGGTTACTATCGATGTTTCTCATGGCTTACTTGAAATCTCTGCACTTGCTATATGCTACAGATGGAGTATTTATGCTCCCCTGCCCCAAAACTCATATGTTGAAATCAAATCTGTAATGTGATGGTATTTGGAGGTGGGCCTTTTGGGGAGGTGACTAGATCATGAGGGTACAGCCCTCATAACGGGATAACTGTCCTTATAAAAGAGGCCCCAGAGAGCTCCCTCACCCTTTCTGTCACGTGAGGACAGAGAGAACACAGCCATCTATGGGCCAGGAAGCAGGTTCTTAGCAGACATTGAATCTGCCAGCACCTTGATCTTGGACTTCTAGCCTCCAGAACTATGAGAAATAAATGTTACTTGTTTTAACCACTCAGTCTATGGTGTTCTGTTATAGAAGTCCAAGCGGACTGAGACACCATGTCTCAGAGCAGCAGCCCAGTGGCTGCAGACCACTTATTGGATAGTACCATTATAGGACAAGCTAAAACTGTGTTACTGTTAGACTAGGGCTTCAGCTAAGAATCTGCAGGGATGCTATAACATTTGAGTCCTAAGTATCTTTTCTAGAATTGCACTGTTGTTGGATTCCAGCTCCACTACTTACAAGCTGTGTGACTTCAAACTAACTGCCTGATTTTTTATACTTCAGATTTCACTTGTATTATTTATTACTCCAACTTATAAAACTGTGGTAATCATTCTATCAACCTAAACAAGTTGCTATGAGTGTTAAATGAATAAATGCGTACCAAGAGTCCAGAACAATGCATAGAACAATAAGCAGTCAATAAATATTTGCTATTATTATGAAGATGGAATAAAAAACAAGCTAAAGCTCTCGGTTGTTACTAAAATCACACAGAGCAAACTCTAGTAGCTGGAGGATCTCCCATGATTGCCAGAAAAGGAGCAGACTGGGAAATTCAGGGTATTTTTTGAGAGTAAGACCACTTCACCATTAATGACCATATCTAATGGCACTGTCAAAACTTTTTAACCTTTAAAATGAAAGCTTTGAGGGCCAACAGAGTAAAGAGTTCAAATATGGTACTCTAAATATCAATGCTTCTCAATATACCACCAGAATCTGAGATTTTAAAACTTAATACTGTGAAAATCAATTACAGCCACACTAATCGGAAAAGTTCTGCTCAAGTGACAAGTGTGGAAAAGACTGCAATAGTTAGCACTGCATACATATTGGTTCCACTTTGAACTTTCTTCCCCGGTGAGGCGTAAGCATTTATGCAACACTTGTGTCGAAATCCCCAACAAAACGAGAGCTGTAACTTAGAAATGAAAATGACAATTTGCGAGCCAGTCAGGCACCTTTCAGCACCAAACAGTACAGGCATTTATTGTTGTACGTACATCTGCCTCAGCACATTTGGAATTGATGTAAATTCTTTATTTAGTCTTTGGGTTAATATATCCCTGCTGCTGTGAAGACTACTTTGTACCTATAGCATGTGAGAAGCGCTACCCTAGGCCAACGTCATAGGAAAAGTCCCTCAGAAGCAAAGCCTGAGACAAGGATTTTCTTTTATTTTTTTTAAGATTTTTTTTTTTTTTAATGTGGACCATTTTTAAAGTCTTTATTGAATTTGTTACAACATTGCTCTTGTATTTTTATTTTTTTTTATGTTTTGCTTTTCTGGCCACAAGGTTTGTGGGATCTTAGCTCCCCGACTACGGTTCGAACCTGCACCCCCTGCAATGGAAGGCGAAGTCTTAACCACTGGACCACCAGGGAAGTCCCGGGACAAGGATTTTAGTGCAAGGAAATTTTGATCGAGGGAGCGTTGTTGGGGGAAATCTGTAAGGAAGTGAGCAAAGCAGAATGGAGTAGGGGGAACAATTGAGCAGAGACTAATTCAACCTGAACCCATAGGGAAATGTGAAGGGAAAACGCACCACAAATTTGTTCCGCCCAGTTACTCACAACTGGCTGTGGGCTCCCCACAGAGGATGTACATAAGGTCACAGGAATTCCCAAACCAGGTGACTCTAGTCAGCTGAGGGAATTCACGGAGGAGAAGAGTGAAGCTGTGGGCAGCCTGTGCTCACAGCTGTTAGGGGAATCACAAGACATTGCCAGCCTGGAAAATGTGATTTAGGCTGAGCACCGAGAGTGTCTACCATGGCTACGACATGACACAGACATCATCAAGGGACAATGGACAGGATTAGTCATTAGTGAATAAGAGCTCATAATGATCTCTCTTCTTTCTAATATCCTTTATCTGCTTTCCAACATCATGTGTATGCAATGTGGGCTTTTATCCGTATTATAATATTAACTGTAATGTTACCTTCTTATAATTTTTTGGTTGCTTAAAGATCTACCCAGTCATGGCAGCCGTTCCGAAACGACTTGTAAGGGTGATGGTGCTACCGCTTCCAAACTCCTCCACCTCCTGTCTTTCACTCTTTTCCTTTCCACCACCTAAACTGGCAGAGCATTCATTCTATGAATATGGTACAGAATAGATGCATGTTTCTCCACGGTGCTGAAATACCCTAACCTTGTCTCTACTTTTTTTCTTTTTTCTTGTGGGAAAATTCCTTTGACGTATACATTTTTAGGGACTGAGCTTTTTTAAGAATATGTTTCATGACTGGACGATGAGTACTTTAATATGTACACAGATAGTCAGTTAAGGTAGAAATCAAAACAAATGCTTCAGGAGATCGTGGCACCACATAACAGAGGAAATTAAAGATTCTCGATGGGTTATTACAGAGAATTGTTTGAGGACATTAAATATTCTTAATATTTATGTTAAGCAGTATTTCCTTATTCCTATATATGTTTAGAATAGAGCTACTTCAGTGATAAGCAAACGTTTGCTTGAACATAGTATTGAAATTTAAATAATAAATATAAGAGACTTATACATTAAAGTGGCAACTTCTACTTACCACTTTGCTTACTTGCTTTCTTTCCTTTCCCCACTGACAAATTACTGCACAGTATCTTATGCTTATGGAAGGTGAAGACATTGATAGGTTTCTGACAATTTGACAGGTTAACATGGAGAAAATAAGTTAAATGACACGGTGTCAGCCACAAGTTTGTGACGAGATGCCTTCTTCCGTCTTAAAATTTCTTATACAAATTATATATTTTCTACTCTCTACAAAATTTGATACTCCTTATTTATAAATTGGCTGCATATTTTCTTAAACTGATGAACATATACAAGTGTCATTTGAATTTAGGGATGATTATTGACTTCTTTTGCATTCTTTCAACTGGCTTTGCCAAAAAAGGAAAATGCCAAATAAATGTGGATGTAGAGAGGAAGACATAGCCCCCCAAAGGATGTTCTCATATCCACGTCAAGGCTAATTAGCCTTCCAGAAAATCATATGAAGGCATATGCATCTAGCTTCTGCTTAGTTACTCACTAGCTTCCCGAGTTACCTCAAGCAAGTCAAACAGCTTCCTGACATTTCAATTTAATCGTATAAACAATGAAAATAAAAATATCATTCTCTCAGATTGTTTTTGGCCTTAGTGAGACATACATGAGACAATGCATTCTAAGATAAAAGTACTACATGAATGAACGATACTGCTGTTCTTTCATAAAGCAGGGAGATATAGGTATATAAGGGGTTAACCAGGAGAATACCACATGAGGATGCAAGTTTTTCTTCTAGGACTCCATTCACTACTTCAGAATTCAGGTAAAAAGACTCACATGCTCTTCAAAAAATGGGTACCTTACTAACATTCCTCAAAACCACATATTCTGATTGAAGTAAAATGAGCTGTAGAAAAGACCCTGCAACCTACTTGAAGGGATATGGAAGCAGTTTCGTATTCAGGAGGGGACTCAGTAGTGACCTCCTAAGCCTCCAAAGAAAGTTGGGGATTATATCCTTCTAGTATCTGAACTGTTTCCTTGAGAAACAAAATTAAAATGAATTTTTCTAAGACATGAGGTGGTTATTAAGTATAGAGAAGCTGAGGAGAACTTTAAAAAATAATAATTAATGTGGTTAACTAGGAGGATAGAATCTAGTTGTCTCTCCTGAACACATAATTATGGTAGAAAATGTTAATCTCATTCTGAGTGATTTTGGTTCTTGATTATATTCTTGAAAATCTCCCAAGGGCAGGGATGGCTATGAGTATTTATGAAAGGGTAACCATAAAGGACTGCACTTGGAAGAACATTTAGAAGAATAAACATGTATTTTAAATATACTTTCATTCAGTTCACACACATAATATGAGCCCTGAGTCCATGTTTGTGAAAGTGTAGCCATAAAGGAAGTTAATATTCCAAAGAATAAATGTATATAATGTAGTAATATATGAACTGATATAGTATATAGTACAAACTGTCATCATTTATATTAATATACATTAATATGGACCCAAGGCTCATTTTTTGTATCAAATTACATGCATAGTATCCTTAAGAATATACAATTATGAAGTCCTGGGAAAAAAAGCCTTATAGCTTTTACTATGTTGTTGGTAATTAAAAAGCCATAAAATATGCAAACAGAAAGAAAATAGTAATAAATATAATACTTTAAAATTATTATGTCTATAATTAGATATATAATTCTTCCTTAACTAAATATCTTTTTTGCGGAGAACAGGTTCCGGACGCGCAGGCTCAACGGCCATGGCTCACGGGCCCAGCCGCTCTGTGGCATGTGGGATCCTCCCGGACTGGGGCACGAACCCGTGTCCCCTGCATTGGCAGGTGGACTCTCAACCACTGCGTCACCAGGGAAGCCCAACTAAATATCTTTAAAAATTTACAGAAGTTATCTAACCACATATAAACATAGTGAATTATATATAAATGTGTGTGTATATATACAAATATGTGTGTATACAAGTTACATCAAAATCTGCTGACCTATAAAAGGGAGCAACGTAGAAAATTATTTTCGTATGAAACCTCTAATTCATTCATTTCTCTCTTCTTAACCTGATCTATAAGGTAGGCTGGAAAAGAAAACATTATTGTTGCTCAAATCTACTAATAAACTACCCATTCCTTTCATTCACCAAAAGTCAAAAGTACAGAACCATAAGGGCTGAGCCTCTCAGTATAATAATCTCAGTATAATTCATCAAGTAGGAAAATGTTTATACTTTGATTCTGCTTCTTCTCCTGGGGGAAATTTCCTCATGAGCTTTATAATTAAAATCAAGGAACTCAGTGAGATGTGTTAGTCATGTGGGCTCTAAGTTTGCCCCCAAAGCTGGAACCATTCCCCCAGGGTCAGTCTCCTTAGCTTCTCTGTGGCTCCCTACGTTTGATCATCACCTCTGCTCCCTTCCCCACATTTATCCAGTCTTTATATCAATTTCTAGATTTAGGCCTTTTCTTGGGTGATACTTTTACTACACCGAGCTGAAAAAAGATGCATACTTGGATATTGTATTGCTGGGCTCATGGGCAAAGAACTAATCAAATTATCTTTTCTGAAGGGACAAAAAGAGTTTTCTGAGTCAGGAAAATGATCTGTATAGGATTCACTATATTCAACTATATCCCTAACCTTTGCAATAAGCTGTTAGTAGATTACTAACTGTAATATCTGAACAAAGGTATAATATGAAAAGATTTTTGTTGAGTTTAGAAAAGAGAATATGTATTTTGACAGCATTTATAGCAATAGCAGTAGCATTTACCATGATTCCCATATTTAATAAACCACCTATACAACTTAAGACTTATTTTAATATGTGTGTGTGTTCCATTAGGACTTTTATTGAGGAGATTTGAAGGATTAATTTAATTTAAATGATCATGCAAATATTACATGCTCTGCTTTCAGTTTTAAGAAATCTGACTGTGAATAGCTAAACATTCAATTATTTTAATACTGTACACGAAGAAGTCATAGCTTTTACTTATAGTTTTAAAATTGTTTTTATCTTTTTAAATATGGATTGTGAGTGAGGGCAAGAAATATATTACAGAAGTACAAGAGAGATAAAGAATAATATGAGGAGGAGAGAAAGAGATTAAATTATTAGGTATTCTTTCTAAGTTACAGCTCCAGATGAACAATAATCTGGAAACATCGCAAGTTTCTAATGAAGACTGGTATTACTGGTAACAAAATAACATATAATAAAGAAAATAGGATAATTTCTTTTTAGCATTTCTAATTCTGAAAATATATATAATGATTCCTATAACAACTTAAATATTTTTAAAATGATGGTTATTTGCTTGTCTGATAGAAAGATTACATCAGATTCTGTGTAGAGGCTCAAGCAAAAGGTCTCCATCACTACTTGGAAACTATCAGAGCAGAGAGGCCACCTGACCTAGCAATCATTAAACAATATCTATTAACTACAATGTCCTCAATGACAGAGAGTGATTTACCAAAAACTTCAGTCCTAGGTAGGGTCAGTGGAAGGAGAGAAGGAACTGTACGGGTCTAAGATGGCATCAGTTATGCTAACAGCCATACAAAGTGGTGAAAGAACTGACAAACAGATCAGTGCAACAGCAAAGAGAGCCTCAAAATAGACTCATGTAAATATGGTCAACTAATCTTTGACAGAGAAGTAAAGGTAGCACAGTGGAACAAGGTCTTATCAACAGTGGGTACTGGAACAAACAGAAATCCACAGGGAAAAAAATGAATCTAGGCACAGATCTTACACCCTTCAAAAAAATTAACTTAAAAGGAATCAAAATGGATCCTAGACCTAAATAAAAAACTATAAAACCCTAGAATATAATATAGGAAAAATTCTAGATAATCTTGCCATGGCAAGGGCTTTTAGGTATAACACCAAAGGCATGATTCAATGAAAGAAAGAATTGATAAGCCGAATTTCACTAAAATTAAAAAGTTCTGCTCTGCAAGAGATACTGTCGAGAGAATAAACAGACAAGTCACAGACCAGAAGAAAATATTTGCAAAAGATATATTTGATAAAGGACTTATCTAAAGTGTACAAAAAATTCTTAAAACTCAACAATTAAAAATAATGAACAATTTGATTAAAAATGGTCAAAACACCTGAACAGATAGCACATCAAAGAAAACATACAGATGGCAAATAAGTATATAAAAATATAGTCCACATCATATGTCACTGGAGAGCTGAAAATTAAAACAACAATAAGATACCAATACATTGTTACTAGAATGGTCAAAATGTAAAACACTAACACCACCAAATGTTTGTGAGGATGTAGGAAAACACGAACACTCGTTCACTGCTGGTGAGAGTGCAAAATGACACAGTCACTTTGGAAGCCAGTTTGGCAGCTTCATATAAAACTAAACATACTCTTACCATATGATCCAGCTATTACTATGCTCCTTTTTATTTACCCAAAAGATATGACAATTTATGCCTACATGAAAACCTGCAGACAGATGTTCATAGCAACTTTATTCATAATTGCCAAAACTTGGAAGCAACCAAGATATCTCTCATAAGGTGAATGGATAAACTGCTGTACATCTAAAAATGGAATATTAATTGGCACTAAAAAGAAATAATACATTGAGTAGTGAAGAGACATGTTGAAATGTTAAATACATATTACTAAGTGAAGGAAGTCAATCTGAAAAGGTTTAATTCCAACTATATGACATTCTGGAAAAGGCAAAACTATAGAGATAATAAAATGATCAATGGTTTCCAGAGGTTAGGAGGGAGAAAGGGATGAATAGGCAGAGCACAGACAATTTTTAGGTCACTGAAACTACTTGGTATGATACTATAATGGTGGACACATGTCATTTTATGTTTGTCCAAACCCACAGAATGTACAACAGCAAGAGTGAACTCTAATGTGAACTATGGACATTGGGTGATAATGATGTGCCAATGTAGGTTCATCAATTATAACAAATGTACTACTCTAGTGGGCGATTTGATAGCTACAGAATCTATCTATATGTGGGGGCAGGAGGTATACAAGAAATCTCTGTCCCTTCCATTCTATTTTGCTGTGAACTAAAACTGCTCTAGTAAATAAGTATTTTTAAAGGTTAATATTAAAATAATTTTGATAAAGAAAATTAAAGAAAATTAAGAAAAATTAATCTCTGCAATTCATGATCCTAACAAACTAAATTTTTAAAAAACATGTAATTATCTCAGCAGATAGAACAAAAGCATTTGACAAAATCCAACATCCATTTCTGAGTCTTACCAAATAGGAATACCAGGAACTTATGCAACCTGATAAAGGGTAGCTATAAAAGTCCTACAGATAAGTTCATATATGATGGTGACAGAATGACTATTTTCCTCCTAAGACCAGAAAAAGTCAACAATGTCCACTGACACCATTTGTATTCAACATTCTATTATTAGTCCTAGCAAGTGTAATAAGAAAAGAAAAAAAAAAGGTCACCCATATTAGGAAAGAAAATGTAAAACTGTTTTTATTCATTAAATATAGTATCAGCCAGGTAAAAAATTTGGTAGAATCTACAAATAAGTTACTAGAACTTGTAAATGAGTTTAGCACTGTGGCAGGATACAAGATCAAGCAACCAAAATCAATAGTATTCTTATATATTAACAACAGCCAATTGGAAATCAAAATAAACAAAACGAAAATGACTGGAGCATCAAAAATATTAAATATTCAGAAATAAATCTCTCTCTGTATACTGAAATCTAAAAAATATTACCAAAAAAAAAATTAAAGAAGATTTATGTGAAGGAAAAGATAGATCATCCTAATGCTTGCTAATGTGTTGGAGGACTCAACTGTGTGAAGATGTCATTTCTCTCTGAATTGATATGTAGGTTTAACACAATCCCAATCAAAATCATTTTATTTCCACAATAGTAGAATTTTATTATAAAAGTTAAAACATGATTCAAAAATTCCTTTGGAAAGTGAAATGACCTAGAATAGCCATATCAACTTTGCAAAGCAAGACCAAAGTTGGAGGAATAACATTACCTGATGTGATGACAGGCATTATTATAAAGCCCTGATAATCAAGAAAATGTGTCATTGTCATAAAAATAAATAATTAAATAAATGGAAAAGAATAGAGCCCCAAAATACACCCACATATATTTGAGAAACTGATTTTTTATAAAGGTGCACAAGAAATTTTATGAAAAAAAGAAAATTTTCTCAATAGAAAATTCTGAAAAAATTAGATAACCACATATTAAAAAAAGAACTTTAATACATACCTCTACCATATATAAAAAATAATTCAAAATAGATCATAGACCTAAATATAAAACCCCAAACTCTAAAGTTTCCAAAAAGAAACAAATGAGAAAAAAAATCTGTGACTTTAGGTTAGGCAAAAATTTCCAACTGTATTACTTAAAGCATGATTCATAAGAAATAAATTTGATATATTGGGTTTTACTGAAATAAAATATATCTACTCTTTGAAAGACACTCTTTGGAAAAAGAAAAGACAAAACACACCATGGAAGAAAATATTTCCAAATTGTGTATCTCTTGAGGGACTTTTATCCAGAATATGTAAAGAACTCTCAATATCCAATAATAAGGGAACAAATGATGCAACAAAAAAGGACAACATATTTCAACAAACATTTCATCAAAGAAGCTATTTGGATTACAAATAAGCTACATGAAGAGATTCTCAACATTATTGGTGATTAAGGAAATGCATACTAAAATTATAATGAGATACTACTACAGATCTAGTTGATTAGCTAAAACTTAGTTTTGGTGAGGATATGGAGGAATTGGAACATTCATATACTGCTGGTGGTCAAATAAAATGGTACAATCACTTTGAAAAGCAGGTTGGCAAGTTGTTATAAAGGTTTTTTTTTGTTTTTACATATCCTACTGTATGACCCAGGTATTTTAACTTCTAGATTTTTTACCCAAGATAAATGAATGCATATGACCATAAAAGGACATACAAGAATGCTTACAGACACTTAATTTCTAATGATTAAAACCTAGGAACAACCTAAATATTTATCAATAGGTAAATGGATAAGCCAACAAAAGCACATCCATACAATGAAATACTACCTAGTAATAAAAGTGAAATCACAACATGGATGAATCTCAAAAAGATTATGCTGAACAAAAGTCAAACCAAAAAGAAATATGTACTTCATGATCCCATTATTTAAAAGTTTAGAAAATGCAAACAAATCTGTAATTGTAGAAGACAGATCTGTGATTGCCTGGGGAGGACAGAGAAAGGGCAGTGCATGGATGGGCAGGAGGCAGCGATTTCAAAAGGGCAGGAGGAAGTTTTGGGAAGTGACAAATATGTTCATTATCTTGATTATGGTGATGATTTCACGAATATACATAGGAAAAATAATTCACTTTAAGTATATGAAGTTTACTGTATGTCAATCATATCTCAATGAAAGAGTTAAACAACAATCAAGGTTATGGGTTTGATGGGCTAAGAGCCTACCAGATAGCCTCATCTTGACATATACACATAGTAACTACTTGTAGACAGTGAAGTGTGAACCAATGGTACAAACTCTGATAGGGAGTTCGCCCTGAAATCTTACCAGGTTGGTGAAACAGAAAACTGAAGTAGGGAAACCATGAAAGCTGATCTGGGACAGGAGAAAGCCAGGGAGGATATCTTTCAATTCTTTCTACTCACATCTCTGACTGATTGCTGAACCAGGAATGTTTAAAACAGACTTAAAGCAGCTCAACCAAAGACAAAATGTTACTGAGTCCAAGCTCATACTGCTCACCACACGACAGGCCAATAAATCAAGAGATGAGGTGTTGGGACAAGGAATAGTGACTTTATTCAGAAAGCTAGCAGACTGGGAAGATGGTGGACTAGTGTCCTAAAGAACCATCTCTCCCTGAGTTAGAATTCATGCTTCTTTTATACTAAAAGGGGAGGAGCTGTGGCTGTTTGTTGCAAAGTTCTTGATGCCAGAATCCTTAGTTCTTGCAGCTGTCCATGTAGGTCTGGTCACAATGTTCCTATAAACTTCCAACAAGACTATTCCTGTTATTCTCTGTTCTGCAACTTTTTATCTCTATATGAATGGAAAAGTGTTATACCTTTAAAGGTCAGATCCTTGAGAATGGGCTATCATATATATTTCAGACTATAGGGAATGTTCTTTTACAAAGGTGCACAGACAGCATGACTAAGCAGAGGCAATAGAGCACAAGGGTTACAGCTAAAGAAAAAGATCCAATATGGACTCAAGTTTGTTCTCTGTTAAAAAAAATCTAAACTCAGACTGAAGATAACACCCAATAGGTCCTGGATAGTGAACATAAGTAGGCAGACCATGATAGAATATGCAGTCATTTCCAGGAGAGCAGACATAGAACTTAGTTCCTATCTCTTTGACTTTTAACCTGGGGCTAAGCACAGTCCATGGAGTAGGAACTTTGGAGGATGAAGACTTGCATATCAAAAACCTGCACTCTTTATGTTCAGAGGAATTAGGACAAAATTTTAAAAAGCCAAAACACCATGAACAGTAAAGAAAATGGGAGGACCACGAATGGGACTGAGTCAGAGAAAGATCTCTTAAACCCTGTTTTGCCATCTCTTGCTGAACCCTGAGTTACACATACACACAACAGACTCTGAGGGGACACTTGCTTGGGACCAAAGTTCTAAACAAGGAATGGAGCTAGTGCATGAAAAACTGTTTAGGTTCAATCTTCTAAAGAAAACTACCTGATAAAACAAAGAAAGCAGTACTCATCACATAAAAATAATGAATCCAGAATTTCCATGACAGAATACACAAAAATTCTTTGACATATAAACTATCAAGAAAATAGAAAATATTTTTTGAGAGTAAAGATATCAACCAAGTCTGACCTTGAAAGGAAACAGATGTTGAAACTAACAGACAAAGCATTTTTAAGTAGGTTTTAAACAATCTTCAGTGAAGTAAAACAACATTTTTTGAATGCGTGAACAATCTCAGCAGATAAATGGGAATCCTTAGTACAAGGATAGAAATTTTAGAACTAAAAAATAACTTCTCAGGGAAATGAAAAATTAACTGGATGATTTAGGCAAATGGACAGGAAAAAAGAGTGAATAAACTTGAAAATAGATCAAAAGAAATTATCCAAAGTGAGAAACACAAAGAAAAACATTTTTAAAAATGAATAGAGCCTCAAGTACATATTAGATGATACTGAGCAGTCAAATGTACACACTGTTAGGATATTAGAAGGACAAAACCTCCAGAAACTATGGGATCGAGAAAACAGTAGAAAACATCTTAAGTTGATGAAAGATGGAAATTTGTAGACCTAAAATTCTTTATTCAGAAAAAGTATCATTCCAGAATGAAGACAAAATCACATTTTCAGATAAAAGAAAATGAAGTGATTTTGTTGCCAGAGACCTGTACTGTAAGAATGCTTAAGGAAGTTCTTCAGGCTCAAGGGAAATGATAGTTGACATAAACTTAGATCCTCAGAAAAGAATGAAGAACATTGGAAACTGGCAAATATCTGGACAGATTTAGGAAACTATTTTTGTCTTTTTCAAATTTGCATTTCCTTATAAATTATATAAAAATTTCAAAGAAATCTATTCTACTGTGAGAGTTACAATGTTTTTAGATGTATTATGTATAACAAGTACAACATAAAGGACACGGATGGGGGATTTATTTATATTAAGGTTGCAAGGTTTCTATATTTTGCTTCAAGTAGTAACAGTATTATGTCTAATAAGAGGACTATCCTTATGTTAGTGATGCATATTACAAACCATAGGAAAACCATTATAAATATGCAAAAAAGCAAAGCTGAAAAGTGAACAGAAAATTTTTAAATTTTTAAAATATTATTGAAATAATTGATTTACAATGTTATGTCAATTTCTGCTGTAAAGCAAAGTGACTGAGTTTTACATGTATATATTCCTTTTCATATTCTTTTCCATTATGGTTTATCACAGGATATTGAACAGAGTTCCCTGTGCTGTACAGTAGGACCTTGCTGTTTATCCATTAGTCATTTTAATAAGTAGGGCAGGGAAACAGGAATAAAGAGAAAAAAAGTGGAATAAAACCCACAACTAGTAAATCCATTTATTTTCTCAAAATGTGTCATGTTTGTCATGGGTTTTTTATAATTTATCTTATTGACAGTTCTTAAATTGGGTACAGAATGACCACCATTTATCCTGCTTTATAGATAGGTAGCTGAAACAAAGAGAAGGTAAATGACTTCTCCTGGGTTAACCTTTGAGCGTTAGATAAATATTTGTTGTCAACAGATGATAAATTGGTTTTGCCTTGGTAAATCAATTCCAGCTGTTGACAGGTGAAGTGTTGTATTTAGCAATGAATTAAGCACAGGGAAGAATGTATCAAATATATGTGTCCAAAAGAATGATTTTAGCTTTTTTGGGATCTTTGGTTACTTCTGCACTAACAACTGTTGTGTTTTTTTTGTTTTGTTTTTTTGTTTTTTTCTGGCGGCACGCGGGCCTCTCACTGTTGTGGCCTTTCCCGTTGCGGAGCACAGGCTCCGGATCCTCAGGCTCAGCGGCCATGGCTCACGGGCCCAGCCGCTCCGAGGCATGTGGGATCCTCCCGGACCGGGGCACGTACCTGTGTCCCCTGCATCGGCAAGCGGACTCTCAACCACTTCGCCACCAGGGAAGCCCTTGGGTTCTTTTTGAGGGAAGCTCTTTCCACAAAGTAAATATGACCAGCATTTTAACAAGAAGACTGTCATCAGCATCAATGAGAATATGTCGAAGATTAAAATTAATTTTATATTTTCCTTTTCTAACTTGGCTTCCATTCAAAAAATTTCTGCTGGTTGCCAAATATATTTTACAGAGATCCTGTACTGTCTCAACCCATTTTCTTCTAATAATACTATTTATAGTTAGAAGGAAATGTTTAGTATTCAGATGTAGAAACAAAGTTACAGGTATGTTAAGCGACTTGGCAAAGGTCATAAGGGCTATTAGTTGGTTTTCAGTTTGAAAGATGCAGCTATAAAGTATGAAGCTGCATTTTATCCTCATATAATTGCTGTAGGGGGAGTCCAAGAAAAGAGTAAAATAAATTTTACAGAAACTAATTTGCAGAATTTATCAATATAGATGCACAAAGGAAAGGACTACTAGGAAAGGTCTAATTTAAATGCAAGTTACTGAAAAAAATAATTTAATCACATAAGTCATTTTTTCTTTCTAAAATACTCATTGTTATTTTATATTAGATTACTTTTGAAATGAGAAATGTCACCCTCTTCCACAGGGTATGAAGAAAGGTCCAAGAGGCCCCTTCTCTTCTGGAACCTACTCCAGGTAACACAGGATCCCTGAGTTCCCCTCTCAAATGCCCTTTTGCCTGTTCCACGTTCTATGCAAACTTCTTTTTCTGGTATGTTCTTGAGAAAACACATTTGCTGTCAGTGTGTATACTTCTCAATCTGAGGGGTAGCCAAGACAGATACAACTGACTGAGGGGAATGTGGGTGGAGTTGAGACGTGTGGGTTGGTTTGTCCAAATGCGTGCACCAAAGACCCCTGTCTGGACACCCTGAGGTAGATGGTTAGGAGGAGGAGGAGAATAGGCTTCAGCACTCACAGATACAACCTGCTGCCTCTGTAGTTTCTAGAGAAAGACTGTGGGTCCAAAAGAAGAGAGCACAAATTCTAATAGTTCAGTGACAGACATCAATATCTTCTGATGATACTATTTAATAACTTTGAACATGTCAACATTGGTCTGATGTTCAAAACTTGAGAGCTGATTTTAAAAGAACATAAAAGCCATTAGTTCTAATAGGAGCTGTTGTAATTCCAAAGTATTAACATATTTTATTGTTTTTTTCTATCTTTAATCACCAAGTGTGTCCTTTTGTTCATAAAGCATTTTTTTCTTGTTAGGGTTTTAAAGGGGCAATTAAATATTCTATGAGTTTCTTGATATTTACTAGACAGAACCATATTTATTAATATAAGAAGACTTCTAGGGTATCCTTTAATCTCCTAAAGAATGTTCTGATTTGATACTGCCCATTTCTTTCCCTCCTCATTCTCTGTTAAGCTTTATGCTATTGCCAGATAACTCCTTTGGGCTTTTCAGGGCAGAATCAGGAAGATGGGGGAAGGGAAAGAAAGTCATGGATGGCTAGGGCTTGAAGAAGAGTTTTCCATCCTCCAAGGACAGAAAGACTATGTAGGTTGTAGAATGCAATGAAAGTAGAGGGAAAAAGAAGAGTTTGGGGGATTTTTTTGGAAAAATTTCTGTTGATCTTGTATTCCCCTCCTGATATATGAAAGCATGTAAAAATCCTGAAAATTGACATTTGATGTAATAACTATTGCACCATGATACTGCTTTTTCAGAAAGATTACTAGAAAAGTAGTTCTAGTGGCCTTGGCTTCAATGGGGTTGCATGTTTAGTACTAAGTTTTGATATTGGTCATCAGTTTGAAGAGAGCCTCACAAGTTATTCACATTATAACCCAGATAAAGTGCAAGACATAAAAAGATGAGCATAAAACTTAGTATGAGACAGAAGAAAATGTAGAAATAACTAACCTTAGTATTGACCATAATGATGGCCAAAAGAATATATCAAAGTTTTGAGGAGGAAGAGGTCAATTCCCCTTGAAAAGATACCAAAGATTTCAGTGTACATTTTAGAATAGGTTACCTTTTTTTGTTTTGTTTTGTTTTGTTTTTTAAAGGAGGATGGCAATTTCACCCAATCCAAGTTACAGAGACCATTTTGAGAAAGAACAAGTAGTCTGTTTTGACTGGAATATAGGGTTCATAATGGGATAAAAAATGGTTAAAAAAAAAGTAGACTGGAATCAAATTTGAATAGCTTTAGATATAAGGCTTAAGAGACTGTACTTCATTCAAGATGTAATGTAACCTTTTAAACATGGAAAAAAAATGACTGAAGTGACATGTATTTGGTAGTGATGTGTAGGATAGTTGCTGAATCACAGCCATAATGATGGCTGTCCAATTCACACTGTATGTGTCTTATATATCCACTGCAATGTCTGACTTTGGCCAATGTACAAACATGACTTTCCCCATAACATCCTAAAATTTTCAGATTAACTTCACTGATTACTTTGAAGAAAGCAATATAAAATAATGCTTAAAGCACAATTTTAAGCCCTGGTCAGTTTCCTCAATTTCAACTTTCTTATCCCCAAATGACCATAATATTGCATATCACATAAATTTTTCAAAAATTAAATGTTACATATGTGAAGTTTAGAACAGCACCTCATAGAAAATAAGTAAAAAAAAAAAAAACTATTATTATGACATTATAAAAAAGGAACCAAAAAATAAACTTAGCAGGACATAATCTGTCATAAACTTTTTGTTTAAAAAATAGTAAGCCAAACAGAAAAATATCATTTGTAACAGATATCATAAAATCTGTTCTAATAAGAACTTACTGTCAGTCAGAATTGCTCTCCTGCAGTTGCAAATGAATGCTTTGACAAATTTATGATGTTATCAGTCAAAAAAAAGTCAAGGGAAGTTCTCTTTCTTATCTTCAGAAGGGCTGCTATAAATACCACTTCTCTGGCAAAGCAGGCCTTCTCACAGGATTCAAACGAATCTCTATGAAAACCTTACCCTTTGCACAGCTCTGGCTCAGAAACCCCAATGTAGGGATCTACATAGGTAAGTGCATGCTAATTATTCTCTAAAGAGGAGAAATATTTTAAGATCAATGCCATCTCAGCAAAAAGAATGATGCTGAAATAAATAACTTCTCTGAAGCAGAGAAAGAGAAGGGAAAGGGAAAATTTGGTTGGCAAGACCACACCAAAATATACCTATATAAAACACAGGCAAAAATAGAATAGATACATTACTAAAGTTCATATAGAGAAAAGAAAAAATATTAAATATTCTACAAGTTTTTAATATGCTAGATTGAAATGTATTGTCAATATAAAAGATTTTGTTGTATTGCACCAATGTATTGTTGGTAGAAGAAAGCGACTCTACTAGTACAGAGTTACCACTCTTAGTGAAACAGAAAAGTAAAAGCATGTTTTCTAGAAATAAGTGATGTGATAACTTCCATCTCCAGTTTCCCACACATACACACATAAATAAGAGTAAAATGCCTGGCAAGGCTTCAAATTGAATTCTATTATTCAAACTACAAATTCTTAGACATTTTAGTTATGACCTCCAACTATCATTTTAATTAATCTTTTTAGTATGTTACCCTATTTTCACTATCCTACTTATCAGAGTTCTCTTTAGGCATTTAACCTTGTATTAGATGAAAGCATTCATTAGACACACACACCTCAATCACCTTTTGTATTTGCAGTGATATTTTAATTTTAGGTTAAAAATTCTGTTTCAGGCAGGGTTACTAGCAGCTGCAACAGAAACTGATTCAGGCTAATTAAATTTGAAAGGGAAATTATTGGAAGACTCTGAGGTAGCTTCTAGAACAGCTTAGAAATATCTGGGGGAAAGAGGCTTGATTTTCTGTTCTGTGACCTGAAGAGCTAGGCAGTCAGAAATAAGCTGTAACTACATCTAAGGAATGGTACAGTTAGGTTGTCACGTCAAAACTGAGAATGAGATACTCTTGCTGACATCATCACTGTAGCCAAGAGGAATCCTCTACTATGACTCATTACCCACCTTAGATGCAGCTCCTATGTGGAAGGTATTATGGACTGAATCTCCCCACTATCCCCAAGCAATTTATATGTTGAAGTCTTAACACCATTGTGACTGTATTTGGAGACAGGGCTCTTAGGAGTTAATTAATTAAGGTTAAATTAATTAATTAATTAAGGTTAAATGAGGTCATGAGGGTGGGACCCTAATCTGATAGGCCTGGTTTCCCTGCAAGAAGAGGAAAAGACACCAGAGATCCTTCTCTCTCTTTTGTACAAGCATAGAGAAGAGGCCATGTGAGGACACTGCGAGAAGGTTATTTTGATAACCTTTAATAAAATGAGTTTGTGCAAAAATCAGGAAGAGGTCTCTCCAGAAACCAATCGTGATGGCACCCTGACCTTGGACTTTTAACTTCCAGAACTGTGAGAAAATAAATTTCTGTTGTTTCAGTCACGCAGTCTGTGGTATTCTGTTATGGCAGTCCAAGCAGACCAATACAGAAAGTCAAATTGGATTTCAACCACATGCCTACTCTCTGGTATCAATGAAGCAGGCAGAAAAAGTGAGCATCTGGGCTTCTGAGGTTTTGTCATGAATGCTGAGCCCCGTCGCTTGCCAAGACACACAGAAGGGGGAATTACTACAACATATGGAAGAGACAGCCAAAAAGGCAACGCAGGTATAAAGCAGGGTCTTTGACCAAACTCTACTGCTTACAAAAACAATTTATAATATTACCATGTTTTTCATGCTTTAAAACATGGGAGTCATACTAGACAAAATATTTTTCAGAATATTTAGTTATAAAAAAAATAACTATGGGCCAAAATATCTTTGTACTCAAGGCCTTACTTTTATTTAAAAAAATTTTTTTTGTGGTACGCTGGCCTCCCACTGCTGTGGCCCCTCTCGTTGCAGAGCACAGGCTCCAGACGCGCAGGCTCAGCAGCCATGACTCACGGGCCCAGCCGCTCCACGGCATGTGGGATCTTCCCGGACCAGGGCACGAACCCGTGTCCCCTGCATCGGCAGGCCGACTCTCAACCACTGCGCCACCAGGGAAGCCCTCAAGGCCTTACTTTTAAGTGTTCTTTTCTTAAAAGGAGATCTACAACATTTCTGGGCATATAAAGTACTTGTGTATCAACTCCATTATCTAAAATAGTACATCTAAAAAGCTTCCTTTTGGAAAGAGAAAATAGTCATAATAATGTAAATGATAATAATCATTTCTGTCTTTAAATGTCACCCCTCACCTGACAAAACATTCTTCAATAGCTGTAGTTAGTTTTTGGTTTTGTTTTTCTGGCACTGGTGGCCAATTCTATATAATACAGGCTTTGTGTTCAGTATAGTCAGGCCCATAAGAAGCAGCACAAATAAAAACGTGGGCCCTCTAGGTGAGGTAATAATGTGAATACACAGATCTAATGTGCTCTCTCCAATAGTCCCCAATGGCATGGACATTAATGTTGAGGTACATGTTGAAATATCAATGAAATGTACTTTTACTTATCAAGCTATAAGACATTAAAAAATCCAAGTACAACGTATTAATGACGATGTTCAAAAATAAAAAGTCTTATATCCCTGAGGGCTGTTTTAACTAGTAAAACATTTCTGACTGCAATAGGCAAAAAGTTAAAAGTGTCCATATACTTTAAAGCAGCAATGTCACCTCTTCACATTTATTTTAAGGAATTTATAAGACAGAAACATGTAATTGAAAGATGTCTTAGTTCAGGCTGCTCCACCAAAACACTACAGATTGGGTAACTTATGAACAAATTTATTTCTCACAATTTTAGAGTCTGGAATTCCAAGATAAGGGTGCCAGCATGGTGAGGTGAAGGCCCTCTTCTTGGTCACAGATTTTCCTTATATTGTATCACCACATGGTAGGAAAAGGGAGGGAGTTCTCAGGCCTCCTTTACAAGGGCACTAATCTCATTCATAAAGGCTCCACCCTGGTAACCTAATTATCTCCCAAAGACCCCGCTTCCTAATACCATCACTTTGGGCATTAGGACTTCAACATATGAATTTTGTGGGGACACATTCAGACCATAGTAAATGAGAATGTTCACTGTCATAGAATTGATATTAGTGGAAAATGCAAAATACATGTCCAAAAATAAGGGGTTATGTTAACAAATTATGATATGTATATTCAGAAATTACATGTGTATTCAGACATTAAAAATTATATTTTCTAAGGACATGTAAGGATATTGAAAAATTCTCGAGATATACCACTAAGTTAAAAAAATTAAAAGTTATGATGAACAGGTACTGAAAGAGAAGAGATATTTATCAAGGACATAGGATGTATCACATGTGTTATGCTAAGAGCTGAAGATATAACAATAAACCATAGAGACAAGCACTCCTGCCCTTATGGAGCTTACATTCTATTCAGTGGAGACCAGAAATCACACCCACACACAGAGTATGTCAAGTGGTAGTAAGTGCTATGGATAAAAATAAAGCTGGGGCAGCACCAAATGATGGGACAGAAGGAGGGTGAGGCATCCCAATTTTCAGTGAGAGTAAGGTCAGAGAAAGCCTTACTGAAAAGTTGACATTTGAATAGTGTTGGAAGAGGAGAGCACAGGAGTGATACATGAGACTGTAAGAGGAAAGAATTTTCCAGCAGGAAGAAAAGCAATTACAATTCCAACAGAGAGAAGAAGAAATGCAAATGTGAGGATTAATATGTTCTGAAATACTACTGAGGTGGTCTAAACATTCACATATGATTGTTTTCATATTTTCCATAATAAATTCAGATAAAACAACATATTTTTTAAGACTGATGTCTTTGTGCAATTGAAGTAATTAACCTCTGGTCCCTGCTCTATTTTAATACCTGCAAAAAAATGAGTAGATTTCTTTATTGATTTGGCTGCTCTCTTCCCTTTTTTATATACAGGTATATATTTTTTTCCCTTTTTCTTTTTTTGTGATTGTGTATGTATATGCTTCTTTGTGTGTGAATTTCTCTGTATGGTTTTGCTTTTGCCCTTTGTCCTAGAGTTCTGTCTGACCTTTTTGTTGTTTTTTTTGGTATAGTTTTTAGCACTTGTTATCATTGGTGGATTTGTTTTGTTTTTTGGTTTGCTTGCTCTCTTATTTCTTCTTTTTTTTTCTTTTACTTTTTTTATTACTTTTTATTTTTTTATTTTTAATAACATTCATCTTTTATTTTAATAACATTTTATTTTATTTTATTTTATTTTATTTTATTTCCTTCTTTCTTTTTTTTCTCCCTTTTCTTCTGAGCCTTGTGGCTGACAGGGTTTTTGTGCTCCAGCTGGATGTCAGGCCAGTGCCAATGAGTTGAGTGAGCCAAGTCAGTACAATAGTCCACCTGAGACCTCTCAGCTCCACATAATATCGAGCGGTGAAAGCTCTCCCAGAGATCTCTGTCTCAACGCTAAGACCCAGCTCCACTCAATGACCAGCAAGCACCAGTGCTGGACACCCTATGCCAAACAACTAACAAGACAGGAACACAACCCCACCCATTAGCAGAAAAGCTGCCTAATATCATAAGGTCACAGACACACCAAAACACACCACTAGACATGGTCCTGCCCACCAGAAGGGCAAGATCCAGCCTCATCCACCAGAACACCGACACCAATCCCCTCCACCAAGAAGCCTACACAACACACTGAACCAACCTTACCCACTGGGGACAGACACCAAAAACAATGGGAACTACGAACCTGCAGCCTGCAAAAAGGAGACCCCCAAACACAGTAAGTTAAGCAAAATGAGCTGACAGAGAAACACACAGCAGATGAAGGAGCAAGGTAAAAACCCACCAGACCAAACACATGAAGAGGAAATAGGCAGTCTACCTGAAAAAGAATTCAGAGTAATGATAGTAAAGATGATCCAAAATCTTGGAAATAGAATGGAGAAAATATTAGAAATGTTTAACAAGGACGTAGAAGAACTAAAGAGCAAACAAAAATTATGAACACAATAAATGAAATTAAAAATTCTCTAGAAGGAATCAATAGCAAAATTACTGAGGCAGAAGAACAGATAAGTGACCTGGAAGATACAATACTGGAAATAACTACCACAGAGCAGAATAAAGAAAAAAGAATGACAAGAATTGAGGACAGTCTCAGAGACCTCTGGGACAACAGTAAATGCAGCAACGTTCAAATTATAGGGGTCCCAGAAGAAGAAGAGAAAAAGAAAGGGACTGAAAAAATACTGGAAGAGATTATAGTTGAAAAGTTCCCTAATACAGAAAAGGAAATAGTTAATCAAGTCCATGAAATGCAGAGAGTCACATATAGGATAAATCCAAGGAGAAACACGCCAAGAAACATATTAATCAAACTATCAAAAATTAAATATAAAGAAAACATATTAAAGCAGCAAGGGAAAAACAACAAATAACATGCAAGGGAATCCCCATAAGGTTAAAAGCTGATCTTTCAGTGAAACTCTGCAAACCAGAAGGGAGTGGCAGGACATATTTAAAGTGTTGAAAGGAAAAAAACCTACAACCAACATTACTCTACCTAGCAAGGATCTCATTCAGTTTTGACAGAGAAATTAAAACCTTTACAGACAAGCAAAAGCTAAGAGACTTCAGCACCACCAAACCAGCTTTACAACAAATGCTAAAAGAACTTCCCTAAGCAGGAAACACAAGAGAAGGAAAAGACCTACAAAAACAAAACCCCCAAAATTAAGAAAATGGTGATAGGAACATACATAGCAATAACTACCTTAAGTGTAAATGGATTAATGCTCCAACCAAAAGATATAGACTGGCTGAATGGATACAAAAAACAAGACCCATATATATGCTGTCTACAGGAGACTTACTTCAGACCTAGGGACACATACAGACTGAAAGTGAGGGGATGGAAAAAGATATTCCATGCAAATGGTAATCAAAAGAAAGCTGGAGTAGCAAGTCTCATATCAGACAAAATAGACTTTAAAATAAAGACTATTACAAGAGACAAAGAAGGACACTACATAATGATCAAGGGATGAAACCAAGAAGAAGATTATATAAAAACTGTAAATATTTATGTACCCAACATAAGAGCACCTCTATACATAAAGGAAATGCTAACAGCCATAAAAGGGGAAATTCACAGTAACACAATCACAGTAGGGGATGTGAACATCCCACTTTCACCAATGGACAGATCATCCAAAATGAAAATAAATAAGGAAACACAAGCTTTAAATGATACATTAAAGAAGATGGACTTAATTGATATTTATAGGATATCCATCCAAAAACAACAGTACACACTTTCTTCTCAAGTGCTCATGGAACATTCTCCAGGATAGATCATATCTTAGGTCACCAATCAACCCTTGGTAAATTTAAGAAAATTGATATTGTATCAAGTATCTTTTCTGACCACAACGCTAAGAGACTAGATATCAATTACAGGAAAATATCTGTAAAAAATACAAAACATGGAGGCTGAACAATACACTAATTAATAACCAAGAGATCACTGAATAAATCAAAGAGGAAATCAAACAATACCTAGAAACAAATTGAAATGAAAGCACAATGACCCAAAACTTAGGGGATTCAGCAGAAGCAGCTCTAACAGGGAAATTTATAGCAATACTATCCTACCTCAAGAAAGAAGAAACATATCAAATAAACAACGTAACTTTACACCTAAAGCAATTAGAGAAAGAAGAACAAAAAACCCCCAGAGTTAGCAGAAGGAAATAAATCAGAAGGTTAGATCAGAAATAAGTGAAAAGAAATGAAGGAAACATTACCAAAGATCAATAAAACTAAAAGCTGATGCTTTGAGAAGATAAACAAAATTGATACACCATTAGCCAGACTCATCAAGCAAAAAAGGGAGAAGACTCAAATCAATAGAATTAGAAATGAAAAAGGAGAAGTAAAAACTGACACAGCAGAATTTCAATGGATCATAAGCGATTACTACAAGCAACTATAGGCCAATAAAATGGACAACCTGGAAGAAATGGACAAATTCTTAAAAATGCACAACCTGCCGAGACTGAACCAGGAAGAAATAGAAAATATAAACAGACCAATCACAAACACTGAAATTGAAACTGTCATTAAAACTCTCCAACAAATAAAAGTCCAGGACCAGATGACTTCACAGGTGAATTCTATCAAATATTTAGGGAAGACCTAACACCTATCCTTCTCAAACTCTTCCAAAATATAGCAGAGGGAGGAACACCCCAAAATTCATTCTATGAGGACAGCATCACCCTGATACCAAAACAGAGAAAGATGTCACAAAGAA
Organism: Kogia breviceps; assembly: GCF_026419965.1. Taxonomy (NCBI): domain Eukaryota; kingdom Metazoa; phylum Chordata; class Mammalia; order Artiodactyla; family Physeteridae; genus Kogia; species Kogia breviceps. Next base: position 66,402,107 of record NC_081318.1, on the reverse strand, counting down.
AGAAAACTACAGGCCAATATGACTGATGAACATAGATGCAAAAATCCTCAACAAAATACCGGCAAACAGAATCCAACAGCACATTAAAAGGATCATACACCATGATCAAGTGGGGTTTATCCCAGGAATGCAAGGATTCTTCAATGTATGCAAATCAATCAGTGTGATAAACCATATTAACAAAATGAAGGCGAAAAACCATATGATCATCTCTATTGATGCAGAGAAAGATTTCGACAAAATTCAACACCCATTTATGATTAAAAACCCTCCAGAAAGTAGGCATAGAAGGAACTTACCTCAACATAATAAAGACCATCTATGACACACCCACAGCCAACATCGTTCTCAATGTTGAAAAACTGAAACCATTTCCACTAAGATCAGGAACAAGACAAGGTTGCCCACTGTCTCCACTTTTATTCAACACAGTTTTGGAAGTTTCAGCCCCAGCAATCAGATAAGATAAAGAAATAAAACTAATCCAAATCAGAAAAGAAGAAGTAAAGCTGTCACTATTTGTAGATGATATGATACTATTCATAGAGAATCCTAAAGATGCTACCAGAAAACTACTAAAGCTAATCAATGAATTTGGTAAAGTAGCAGGGTACAAAATAAACGCACAGAATTCTCTTGCCTTCCTATACAATAATGATGAAAAATCTGAAAGAGAAATTAAGAAAATACTTCTATTTACCACTGCAAGAAAAAGAATAAAATACCTAGGAATCAACCTACCTAAGGAGACAAAAGACCTGTATGCAGAAAACTATAAGACACTGATGAAAGAAATTAAAGATAACACAAACAGATGGAGAGATATACCATGTTCTTGGGCTGGAATAATCAACACTGTGAAAATGACAATACTACCCAAAGCAATCTACAGATTCAATGCAATCCCTATCAAACTACCACTGGCATTTTTCACAGAACTGGAACAAAAAAATTCACAATTTGTATGGCAACACAAGAGAACCTGAATAGCCAAAACAATCTTGAGAAAGAAAAACGGAGCTGGCGGAATCAGGTTCCCTGACTTCAGACTATACTACAAAGCTACAGTAATCAAAACAGTATGGTACTGGCACAAATACAGAAATATAGATCAATGGAACAGGATAGAAATCCCAGAGATAAACCCACACACCTATGGTCACCTTATGTTTGATAAAGGAGACAAAACTATACAATGGAGAAAAGACAACCTCTTCAATAGGTGTTGCTGGGAAAACTGGACAGCTACATGTAAAAGAATGAAATTAGAACACTCCCTAACATCATTCACAAAAATAAACTCAAAATGGATTAAAGACCTAAATGCAAGGCAGACACTATAAAACTCTTAGAAGAAAACATAGGCAGAAAAGTCCATGAAATAAATCACAGCAAGATCCTTTTTGACCCACCTCCTACAAAAATGGAAATAAAAACAAACAAATGGGACCTAATGAAACTTAAAAGCTTTTGCACAGCAAAGGAAACCATAAACAAGATGAAAAGAGAGCCCTCAGAAAGAGAGAAAATATGTGCAAATGAAACAAATGACAAAGGATTAATCTCCAAAATTTACGAGCAGCTCATGCATCTCAATATCAAGAAAACAACCCAATTCAAAAATGGGCAGAAGACCTACATAGACATTTCTCCAAAGAAGATATACAGATTGCCAACAAACACATGAAAGGGTCTCAACATCACTAATCATTAGAGAAATGCAAATCAAAACTACAATGAGGTATCACCTCACACCAGTCAGAATGGCTATCATCAGAAAATCTAGAAACAATAAATGCTGGAGAGGGTGTGGAGAAAAGGGAACCCTCTTGCACTGTTGGTGGGAATGTAAATTGATACAGCCATTATGGAGAGCAGTATGGAGGTTCCTTAAAAAACTAAAAATAGAACTACCTTATGACCCAGCAATCCCACTACTGGGCATATCCCCTGAGAAAACCATAATTCAAAAAGAGTCATGTACCACAATGTTAACTGCACCTCTATTTACAATAGCCAGGACATGGAAGCAACCTAACTGTCCATCGACAGATGAATGGATAAAGAAGATGTGGCACATATGTACAATGGAATATTACTCAGCCATAAAAAGAAATGAAATTGAGTTATTTGTGGTGAGGTGGATGGACCTAGAGACTGTCATACAGAGTGAAGTAAGTGAGAAAGAGAAAGAGAAATACAGTATGCTAACATATATATTTGGAATCTAAAAAACAAACAAACAAACAAAAGTGGTTCTGAAGAACCTAGGGGCAGGCAGAACAGGAATAATGATGCAGACATAGAGAATGGACTTGAGGACATGGGGAGGGGGAAGGGTAAGGTGAGATGAAGTGAGAGAGAGACATGGAAATATATACCCTACCAAATGTAAAATAGATAGCTAGTGGGAAGCAACTGCATAGCACAGGGAGATCAGCTCGGTGCTTTGTGACCACCTAGAGGGATGGGATTAGGGATCATGGGAGGGAGATGCAAGAGGGAGGAGATATGGGTATATATGTATATGTATAGCTGAATCAATTTGTTACAAAGCAGAAAGTAACACACCATTGTAAAGCAATTATACTCCAATAAAGATGTGAAAAATAAAAAACATAGATAGAGCTCCATGGGAATAGAGTCAGTATAGTTTAGAAACCTGGTCATTCACGTTGTATTTAAAGAGGAGGAGTGAGCCTCAAATAGGGTGAATGACTTGCCCAGTGTCTCACAGTTAATTTCTGGCATAGCACAGCTCCTGTTTCACCTTCCTTTTCCCTGCATCATTCAGTCTTCTGTGATTTTCCCAGGATTACAGATATGAAGTCTGTGATTTCCTGCAGTTATTATTTATTCTAGTACTAAAACTTATTATTATCAGTTTCACAAGGAGCTGCCTTCGTATTCAGCTTCTCATTTCAATCTAAAGTACAATTTAAGCTAACACCGATTTTCAGTGAGCTCACATTTGCAAAAGATTAGAAAAATGTCCTCAGTGAGCCTACCAACAAAAGTCACATCCTGAAGATAATACACATTTTCCAAATCAAAACACACGCTAAAATGTATATTGCCCTAACAGATCAGGACGCATTATTATTCAAACAAAGTATCATATGCATGCCTTTCTACTACTGTGTATTACTTAAATGTGGCTTGAGTAAACAGCAGGTATTTAAAAAAACTTTAAAAAAACATATTTGTTTTACATAACTGTAACAATCACGGATATTTTGAGACAGTAGATCAATTTGGAAAACAATGTCTACATGATAAAATTAAAAGATATTTTACTAATGAGGTTGAACCAAAAAAATATCCTCATAGATAAAATTTTAAAGACCTTTTAAAATACAAAGTTGAACTGACCTTTGATTTCATTGGCTTAGCAGAATTAATTTAGGAATAAAATACACTCCTTTTCCACACAGTTTCAAATAGGTACAAAGTACAAAGCTTTACAGGTTCATTAAGAATTAGGATGTTTTTAATGTTTTATTAGAACTAAGACTTATCTTGCTAATTATAGATCATCAACTCAAATGACATCAAGGCATATGTTTTGAAAGTAGTGTTTTCCTATGTGCGTGGACATTTTACTCAAGTCTTCCATGAGGTCAATTTTGCAAAGTGATTTGCAGTCACAGGACCAACCTGCATTGCTCTGGGTGGGGGCAGGGGGTGGGGGGTGGCGGGAGCTGCCATGCGTCACTCAGCACATTCATGTTGCCTAATAACATGACCTGTCTAGCTAGGACCAAACCAGCACCTGGTCCTGCACCTAGCCGTGAAAGCACTAAAGTCATCATCCAGAAGGCATGGTTCTGTATGCATTTTCTATTTTAGCATGGTTACAGAGGAGCATTTAAAAAGATCCTATTTTGCTTCTGTCACCTATAGCTGTATCACATTTCCTGATTTGAGGGCATAATCACTGAAAGATTACCCACTATCCCATAGGCCACAAAAAATTCTCTTGTTCCCCTAAAAGTTAACCTGGATGCAGTTAGAGAAAGTGTTATTGAGATAATCCCTTTTTATTTTAGTAGAGTTAGGGTTGGGGACTTTGAAAAAAATGCTGCATTTTGATTTGGTATAATTCAACTGATATATTCATATAGTTACAAATACATAGATATGTCTTAATTTTCTTCTGGAAAAATATTTGCCAGCCTATTTCACCTGAGAGCCAATATAGCAGAGTGGTTAAAAGCACTCCGGATGTTCAAGTACAGATGTGCAGGTTGTGTACTGCTTAACTTCTGAGAATGACACCACTGTGTGGCCCTGAGACTTCATTCTAGAGAACAGCTAGTGGGTCCAAAAGTCCTGCTATGATGCTTTCTATATTTTTGAAACTTTGACAGGGAAATTAATACCTTGGTGTTTTATTTCCCTCTAATATGAATAATACTAACTCCCTCCTACGAGTGTTGGGAGGGTTGACTGAACTAATAAAAGTATAGTACTTAGAAGCATTCTTGGGATAAGTAAAAAACCTGAACGATTTTTATTCTGCAAGTAACCTTTTCAAAATTATGAAAGACATTGTTGATGTGCTAATTACAGTTCTCAACTAAATAATTCCCTTAGGCCTTAGTCTATCATGGCAACTGATGTACTATAGAATTTGGTTCACATAATTTACTGCCTGGATATCAAACCTTGTATATGAAGAATATAATAGAACCAGAGAAGTTTAGTGTATAGAATATGTCCAACTGATATGTAAATGCAAAAGAGTATTTTAAATCTCATGTGATGATGAATTTAAAGTACACTGTTTGGACAGCATGTTATTTATGGAGATTGAACAATCAAATAACTATTAGAATAAAAGAACACTCCTTTCGCCTAGTGCTAAAATAGAACCTGGTGGTCCCACTGTAGGAGCAATGTGGAAAATCTTCTGGTATACTATGAAATTATGAGAGAAATGTGTTCTTGGCCAAAGTTACCAAAAAAAATATGGACCAAGGAATAAATGCTATGTGACTTTTAAAATAATTTATAAAGATCAATATTGGAAAAAACTGTGTAGGTAACTGAAGGTCAAAATAGAGCATATGTTAAAGAGTTGATTTCCTAAACCATTACTAGAAGATTTTTGTAAGAATATCTCAAAAGTAGCTGTGGATTTAATTAGGAAGTAGATATCAAAGTAGCATTCATACCTTTATTTACCAAACATTTATTGAGTGCCTTCTATGTTCTAGACCTGGTGTCACCAAAAATTATAACATACTGCCCTTTCTTTTTCTCAAGTAGATTATACTCCATAGGAGAGAAAAATGTGAAACTTTTTATAGTATGAGATCAATGTTTTTAATGTGTGGGCAAAACAACATATGAGGACGACTTAAATAAGCCTAGAAGAATCAGAGACCGCTAGAGACTTTCGATATAGTCTTTATTTTAGCAACAACCTAAAATACACTTAGAGTGTATGCCTGAGCCATACTCAGAACAAGAGAACTCAAAGGCACAGCAGCAGCTTCTACAAACTATCTGAAGTTCAAGACAATTACTTTATCTACCAAGAAAGACTGATGACTTTTTCCACTACCCTTCACTGAGCATCGAGCATTATGCACAGTTCTCCAAAAGGCTGTGCATGTGGTCATTAATTCTGTTTGATTTGCATAAAATTTGCTTCAAGATTGTGCTAGGTATGTTAGAGATGAAAATTCCCAGACTAATAGAGCAGTATGTGCTTCCCTGCTAAGGATACCTGGGACAAGCACTCAAGGAGAGAATCAAGCACCTATTTTTCAGCACTGTGTGCCAAACAACACAAACATTATGTTCTTCTATACAAATTATTCATTAGGACACTTGGAGAAAAATTGAAAGATGTAACCACTGATTTCTGTTTTTGTTAGTAGGAGAATACTTGGAACTTGTGCTTCTTAGAATTAATCACCTGTAATGAAGTACTGAATACATTAGCAGATAAAAGGAGAATTAGGAGACAGGGAATCAAGTTATAGCCCTATTTAGCATCTGGTGACTGAATAAAAGGAAATATTTTGAAACGAATTTCTAAGTGGAAAAATGATTTTTATTCTTCACAAGATGACTGCTAGGATGCTACTAAATTGCATAGAAGAAATAAATAACATCTAAAATCCTCAAATCTTCCCTCTTCCATACAATGTTCTTATATCATATGATAATAAATTATCTCCCTGTTTATAACGTGGCTGAACATTCTGAACCAGCTTATAGTGTTTCCTCGTCACGTACACAAGCATTTACATACTGACCTAAATCCTCTCTCATGCTGCTCAGAAAGTAAAGAAAAAGCTTTCTTTTTTTTTTTTTTTTCTTTTTGTCCCTCACCTCATTTTCCCAGATGGTATTAAAATTGAGTTCAAGCCAGCCAGCACCTGTGTGAATAGTGGGGGATTTTTTGCACATTTTTGAATTTTCTCATAAAAGGTTCACTAATTACAGAAGCAGCATTTGGACATACAAAGAAAAATATAAAAATTCAAATGATGAAATAACTTTACAAATTATCCACACTTTGTTTTTTCTGCCTGAATTTTTTTTGGAAGAGCATTGGAAATAACAAATTATTAAATTATTCTATTGAGAGAGGGTTACACTCTCTTATTGCTTCATTATTATGTAACTGGAAAACAATTCAGGCAGTAAGGATGAGTTTTGGAATCTAAAGTAATAGCAGTGATTTTGATTTTTTACTTGATCTACATCTAATGTACTGCACGTTCCTTGTCAGCAAAGAGAATTCTCTGTTTGGTAATTAGTCAACACTCAGGAAGAATATTTTGAATGAATTGAAAAAAATGAATGAGTTTATTCAGTACTACATAAATCATGAGGGTTATCAGGGATCTTCTCGTTCCCTTGTACCAGATATTGAAATCAGTATTCAAAGGAAGTTTATGGAGGAGGAGGATGCAGTAACAACTTTGCTATCATTTTTTGATGAAAATCAATAGCAGAAAATCAGGTGACCTTCCTTCTATAACCAAGGATTTGTGAGAAAAGGTGACTTTTCTTTCTATGGAAAGAAAGTAAAAATATTAAGAAAGAGAAAAAGAAAAGAATGAAGGAAGGGAGGGAGTGAGGGAAGAGCTATAAGACACTTCCATGAATAATGAGTTCTTTTTTTAAATAAATTTATTTATTTTATTTATTTATTTCTGGCTGTGTTGGGTCTTCATTGCTGGGCCCGGGCTTTCTCTACTTGTGTCAAGGAGGGGCTGCTCTTTGTTGCAGTGCACAGGCTTCTCCTTGCCCTGGCTTCTTTTGTTGCAGAGCATGGGCTCTAGGCCCGTGGGCTTCAGTAGTTGTGACTCACAGGCTCTAGAGCGCAGGCGCAGTAGTTGTGGCACACGGGCTTAGTTGCTCCATGGCATGTGGGATCTTCCTGGACCAGGGCTTGAACCCATGTCCCCTGCATTGGCAGGTGGATTCTTAACCACTGCACCACCACAGAAGCCCAATAATGAGTTCTATAATGAAAAGGTTTTTGAAAACAGTTAAAAATAAAACTAATTCCAAAAACTGATATAAATATGGGAGAAAAGGCTCATATTTAGCCTATTCTTTAAAATATTAATAAGGAAATAATACACTGATGACAACAACAACCTCTCTGAAGTATGAAGAAAATGAATGGGAGGTACAGAAGAAAATTATAATTAATCATATTTCATATGGGAAAGCTAAATCAATTAATGAGACTTTCATCTTGTAGTGTTGGAATTATCTTGTCTTAGAATGTTGAGGAGATTTTCACCCTATACCTTATAATTTTGACAGTGACTCAAAGCTCAGGGCAATTAGATGCCAGGAAGCCAACATTCCAAATTGAACTGCCAATAATTGGGGGAAAACCACTCAAAACTGGCCCAAATGCCACTAGTTCCCCCTTAACTATTTCTCTATTCCCAAAGAAAGCTGGTGAGAAAGGGTTGGAGGGGAAGAAAGGTAGAAATCAAAGGTCCCCAACTGATAGAAAGTGTAGTACGATCACATTGAGAAGATTCTTTCACAGGTGCCCAAGTTAAACGGGTGTGATGGAGCACCAAGAAAACCACCCATATAATTGCAGGGTGTACAAAGTGGACAGCAATTGATTGGAAAGCTGATTGGACACCAGATTTTCTGTAACCATCTTCTACATCTCAGCATGGGAAATAGGCACTGACGTCAGATAACAGGAGTCAAGCAAAGAACAGAATTCACCAGAATGTTAACAGTGCCTCTTTCCTCAGTAGCCATATACTGGAAGATTTTTTAAATATGTATTTTTCTCTATTTAAAATGAGAATACATGCTGGGCATACAGAGAACTACCTCAGCATAATAAAGACCATATATAACAAACCCATAGCTCACATCATAATAGTGAAAAGCTGAAATCATTTCCTTGAAAATCAGGAACATGGCAAGGATGTCCACTGTCACTGGTTTCATTCAACATAGTTTTAGAAGTCCTAGCAATGGCAATCATAAAAGAAAAAGATGAAGTGGGAGATTTTGATTGACATACATACACTAATATGTATAAAATAGATAATTAATAAGAACCTGCTCTATAAAAAATAAATAAAATTAAATTTTAAAAAAAGAAAAAGAAATAAAAGGAATCCAAATTGGAAAAGAAGTAAAACTGTCCCTGTTTGCTGATCACATGATTCTATACGCAGAAAATCCTAAAGACACTACCAGAAAACTACTAGAGCTCATCAATGAATTTGATAAAGTTGCAGGATATAAAATTAATACACAGAAATCGGTTGCATTCCTATACACTAACAACAAAAGATCAGAAAGAGAAATTAAGGAACTCCCATTTACCATCTCATCAAAAAGAATAAAATACCTAGGAATAAACCTACCTAAGGAGGCAAAAGACCAGTACTTTAAAAACGACAAGATGCTGATAAAAGAAACAAAGACAACACAAATAGATGGAAAGATACCATATTCTTGGATTGGAAGAATCAATATTGTTAAAATGACTATACTACCCAAGGCAATCTACAGATTCAATGCAATCCCTATCAAATTAACAATGCCATCTTTCACAGAACTAGAACAAAAATTTTAAAATTCGTATGGAACACAAAAGACTCTGAATACCTAAAGCAATCTTGAGAAAGAAAAATGGAGCTGGAGGAATCAGGCCCCCTGACTTCAGACTATACTACCAAGCTACAATCATCAAAAAAGTATGGTACTGGCACAAAAACAGACATATAGATCAATGGAAGAAGATAGAAAGCCCAGAAATAAACCTACACACTTATGATCAATTAATCTAGGACAAAAGAGGCAAGAACATACAATGAAGAAAAGACAATCTCTTTAATAAGTGGTGCTGGGAAAACTGACAGCTACATGTAAAAGAATGAAATTCGAGCATTCCCTAACACCATATACAAAAAAGAAAGAAAGAAAGAAATCAAAATGGATTAAAGACCTAAATGTAAGACTGGATACTCTAAAGCTCCTAGAGGAAAACACAGGCAGATCACTATTGACATCAATAGCAGCAATATCTTTTTCGATCCATCTCCTAAAGTGATGAAAATAAAAACAATAATAAATAAATGATAGCTAATTAAACTTAAAAGCTTCTGCACAGCAAAGGAAACCATAAACACAATGAAAAGACAACCCACAGAATGGGAGAAAATATTTGCAAACAATGTGACTGACAAGGGATTAATTTCCAAAATATGCAAATAGCTCATACAGCTCAATACCAAAAAGTTAAACAATCCAATCGAAAATGGGCAAAAAATCTAAATAGTAATTCTCCAAAGAAAACATACATATGGTCAAAATGCACTTGAAAAGATGCTCAACGTCACTAATTATTAGAGAAATGCAAATCAAAACTACAATAAGGTATCACCTGTCAAAATGGTCACCATCAAAAAGTCTACAAATGATAAAACCTGAAGAGAGTGCGGAGAAAAAGGAACCCTCTTACACTGTTGGTAGGAATGTAAATTGGTACAGCTGCTATGGAGAGCAGTGTGGAGATTCCTTAAAAAACTAAAAATAGAGTTACCATATAACCCTGCAATCCTTCCCCTCTCCCCAACACACAGTTTCCTCCATTATCAAACTTCATCACTAGGGTGGTAATAACATTTGTTATCATCCATGAACCTACACTGAGACATCATTGTTATCCAAAGTCCATAGTTTACATTAGGGCTCACTCCTGGTGTTATATATTTGTTAAAACCCATAAAATATACATCTATCCATCATTAGAGTATCACAGAGAATTACTGCATTGACCTAGAAATTCAGTGTTCTATCTATTTATCCCTGCCTCCACACTAACACCTGGCAAACACTGATTTTTCTTTTTTCTTTTTTTTAATGTCTCCATAGTTCTGCCTTTTCCAGAGTGTCATATAATTAGAATCCCACAGTATGTAGGATTCTCAGATTAGATTCTCTCACTTAGAAATATGCACTTAAGGTTCTTCCAGGTTTTTTCATGGCATAACAGCTCATTTCTTCTTAGTGCTGAATAGTATTCATTTTCTGGATATATCACAGTTTATTTATGAATTAATCTAATGAAGGACATATTGGTTGTCCAAGTTTTGACAATTATGAATAAAGCTGCTATAAACATCTGTCTGCAGGTTCTTGTATGGACATGCGTTTTTACCTCTTTTGGGTAAATACCAAGGAACTGGATCATATGGTAAGAGTAAGTTTAGTTTTGTAAGAAAATGCTGACCTGCCTTCTAAAATGGATGTATCAGTGTGCATTTTCAGCAGCACTGAATGAGAGTTTGTAATATTCCATATCCTTGCCACTATTTTGGTGCTGTCAGTGTTCTGGAGTTTGACCATACAAAGAGGTATGTAGTATGCTATTGTTTTAATTTGTTGTTTGAATCTAATAATATATGATATGAAGCACATTTTCATGTGCTTATGTGTCTTCTATTGATCTGCCTTAGTGATAGGCCCATTCAGGTCTTTTGCCCCTTTTATAATTGGGTTGTTCAATTTCTTATTGTTGAGTTTTAAGAGTTTTTTTGTATATTTTGGTTAAGGGTACTTTATCAGATACATTCTTTGCAAGTATTTTTCCTCTGTCTGTGGCTTGTCTTCTCATTCTCTTGACAGTGTCTTTAGCAGAGCAGAAGTTTTTAATATTAAGAAGTCCAGCTTATCAATTCTTTCTTTCATGGATCATGCCTTTGGTACTATAACTAAAAATCATTGCAGTACCTAAGGTATCTAGATTTCTCCTATGTTATCTTCTGTAAGTTTTACAGTTTTGTGTTTTACCTTTATGTCCATGATCCATTTTGAGTTCTTTTTTGTGATGTGTATAAGATCTGTGTCCAAGATTAATATTTTTTGGTGTAGATGTCCAGTTGTTCCAGACCATTTGTTGAAAAGATAATCTTATCTCTATTATACTCCCTTTGCTTCTTCATCAAAGATTACTTGACTATATTTATGAGGGTCTATTTCTGAGCTCTCTTTTCTGTTCTATTGATCAATGTGCCTATTCTTTCATCATTACCACACTGTCTTGATCACTGTACCCTTATGCTAAATCTTGAAATCGGGTAGTGTTAGTCCTCTGACTTTGTTCTCTTTCAATATTGAATTGGCTATTTTGGGTCTTTTGCTTTTCCATACAAATTTTAGAATCAGTTTTTAAATATCCACAAAACAACTTGTTAGAATTTTTACTGAAATTGCATTAATAATGTATTAATTTTTAATAAAATATTTTAATCTGCCAATTGGAAAATTGCTGACTTAAGTACTATTCAAAATAAGAGGAAATGTCTATCTTCACTTTTAATAAAACTGTTTGTGTAATACTTAATTTTGTAGTATGAAGACACTGTGCATTCACCAGTATTAAATAATAACTTAAAATCAAGGCCTGTGAGAAAGGCAATGTAAGCTTTTGTAGATTCTTTTAATTAGTATAGTAATCAAAGTTCAAGAGAGAGTCTGGTGAATACCTACATTTCCATTAATTGATTACATATATAATGTATACTTAAGATGCCCAATTCCTTTTTACAAAGTAATTGGACAACATATTTAAAACCAAACAATTGTATTAGTTGGATTTTTTTTTTTTTTAGTATAAAGTAAGTACATAAGAATGAAAAATTTCTGTTTAAATAAGTATTGAGAAAGACTTACTGGTCTCTGCTCTGTATATGCTACAAACTTTTTTATTTTCCTGAATGGATAGATAATACAAATAACTAATTCACTTTAACAAATACTGACAGCACCTACCACGTTAGCACCCTGTACTGTATACAGTGTAATGAACTCTTTCTACCCTCAGGGTATGTCCATATCTATAATAACATTTTACATTACATACAACAAGATTCTTATTTCAGTTTTTACTGAGAAATTATTTGAATTAGATGATGCCCTTAAAGGCTAGTAAAAGATAGGCAAAAAATTTAAGTAGCTCGTTTGGAAAGATCTGTATACTCTGATAGACACTTTGTATGTGGCATCTCAGTTAACCTCAATAACTCTGCAAATTAAGCACTATTATGTTCATTCCATGCCAGGGATATTTACTCAAATGAATTAAATAATTTCCCCTAAATCACACTTTTCATTAGGATTCAACAGTCTCTTTTTCTAGGCCTCCTTCTACCCTGCCTCCCCAGCTTCTAAAGGAAAACAAGGTCATTTAGATAAACCAGGTGGCTTTTTCTTTCTCCTCTCACCATTACTAGATTGTCTTCAGTGTGCTTGATTTCTCAGAACCCATGAAAACCTCTCACAGGAGGAATAACAGTAGATGAATTTTATAATCATAAAAAAAACTTCTGATATGAGGAAAAGTGGGAGTGACAGCATTGAGAGCTGTGAATAGTGAAAGAGAAAAAAGAGGCAATGAACCGCATGAAATAATGTTTGCATTGGTGTGATAAATAAAACCCCGAAGAGCGATGAGTGACAACATGACAGTAGGAAAAAGTAATCATGAATTGATAGAGGAGAAAAATGATGATTTAATCATGACTTCCTTCTAAGGCTAACCATGCATAATTACCCTGATCATAGGCCTGTTCGTTTTTTGTGAATAGAAAACAAAACCAAACCCGGTTTTCGCACATTTTGATAGCACTGGATGACACAGGCATACATCTGGCTTACTCTTCATAGACATTAGGATTCCTCAGTGAATGGATATCCTTTAAGAACAAACCAAAAGGATTACTGTGTCATAATTAGACCTTCTTTTCACCTCCATTCAGTTCAACTATGACCACATATGCTAATGCGTAGTTGATAATAGCCATCTGGGCAATAAACTCTCAATTGTGACCTTTAATTGTGTCACAGAAGCCCAAATGAGAAAGCAATCTACTTTTTTCCTCAGCCAATTAATTTTATTACTCATTTCATGTATTTAATTATTCATAGATTTATAAAAAGATAGAAGTTTCAAAATGGAATGGACTTTGTAGTTAGTTTACTCAAGCTTCCTTTTCTTAAATGTACAAAACATTTTAAATGTGAGTTGATGCCCAGTGTAGACATGGGAAAATCAGGGCGATATTGTTGGGCGACTGTTCTAATTAAATGCTGAGAGCTTTGATGAGGTACCATCTGTAGGCTCTGCCTTCGCTTCTGCTGGTCCCCGAAGGAAGGTGACCTGTTTGACACTGAAAATGCTTCCATCTGCAGGGAGAATGGTGCTGTTTACTAGCAGACCTGGCAGCTAACTGTGCCTCAGAGACAAATTTAAAGGGGACTCTCTTTATTCAGAGATTTAACTCAAATTCTGCATGTCAAAGGGGAAAAACCTGGTAAGTGTTCACAATGAGCTTACAGACAAATATACATGTCTTGTAAACATATATTTATTCATTTGTGAGTGTGTGTGTGCGGGGGGGAAGAAATAAAGTAAGTATGTGTGCAGGTTAATGAAATACATTCCTTCTTAATTCTAAAGTAACAAAGAATCAAATCTTTAGCCAGAGGAAGCCCTATATTTTGTCCTTTACCTGCACAAGGTGGAAAGACTATGTTGAAAAACTCTGAGCTGGAATGATGCAGTCAAATTCTCACCCAGACTTGATGGTTCATATAGCAAGTTAGGACTCTTTGGTAAATAATTATTTAGTATGTATAGACAACGGGCTAGGGCAAAGGGAGCTGCAAGAAACAGCCTTTCTTTTTGGACAGATTATGATAATGATTATGATACAGTGAAGATGATGATGATGTACATGAGCCATATTTTCTTAATATTTTTTTTCTGGAACAAAATGTAGAATACATAAATACAGAATAAAATACATTGAGAGTCTAGACAATACTTTGACCATCTGGATACATGTGTATAAATCCATCTCCACTAGATGATAAACTGCATTATTAAGGGACCATAACTCTTTTGTTTTCTTTGATTTGTACTTTGTATTTCCATGGTGTTTTGAAGAAAGTAAATGCCCCATCCAAGCAGAATTAAATTTATATATGTAATAAATATGAATCTGTATATTTTTCAGGATATGCAGATAATCTTTTAAATAAAACATATTATTTAAAACATACTTCTAATATTCAGGCTCATTTAAGATTTTCTGTAACATTAAAATTAATTTAATTTTTACCTGTGTATTGAGTTACTCCTATCTTTCAAAAATAGACTGTACAAAAAATAAATTCTAGGGTTTAGAATGAAAGAAAAGGTGAGAAAGAAGAGAAAGATCAGAAAGAAGTGGAGAATGAATGAAGAAGAAAGTAAGTGAAGATGAAATAAAACAGAGTAAAATAATAACTAATTAGCAAAGAAGGGGCTGGGGGAGGGAAAGGACAGAGGGACAAAGAGGAGGAAGAGAGAAAGAGGAGGTTTGGGGGAGTTGGTAAAAGAGAAGGAGCAAGTACGCAAAGAAAAAATAGGAGAAAAAAGAGGAGAAAGGTAAAAAAGGGAAGAAAACTACATAAAATGATGCCATACAAGCACATAACTGGAATAAATAGAAGGCCTAAAAAACCCTTACAGTCTGCATGAGCAGATACCTTTATGTATTACATAAGGAAATATAACTAATTCCTGAATCATTTTGAGAAATTTAGATTTGAAATTATAAGTGAATCAGCATTATATTATCTAACACTATTCTTACAGCACATACAACTTTTGAAAAGGATGGCAAATACTTTTTAGTTTGATTTTTATCCTAAAATAGTTTCTTCATCTGCACGTAATACTGGGTCACTAAGGAAAACTACATGTTAAATTTTGAAAGCAGATAAACTACTATTATTAAAGGTTATAATAGTAGTTTATTTTTTCTCTTATGATAAAAATAGAATTTAAGGTAGGTTATATTTTGTTCTAGCCAAAACAAATAGAATGGATCCATTTAATTCTCCAAATATAAAGGAAGAACCCACCCCCGCCTCCTCTTCAGTAGAATACAGAAGAACCTATCTGAATTGTCAAGGACCTGATGTAACAGTGGAGTAGCTTGCTTGGAGGAGAGAGACTGAGACATGGGCCTTCAAAGTTCAAAGCTATGAACATATTTCTGATGAACGGAGGTGAGCACAATCAAGAACTGATTAAGTGAAAAACATCTGGAATGAAACTGCCCTTAAAAGATAAGAGAGGAGAATGTTTGTCCCTATTATCCAGGGACCGAGTTCAGGGTCTACCCTTCAGAGAGCAGTGCAGTTTTCCCTGGAGCTATGAAAAGAACAGAAACCCTTCTGATGGGCATCCTGACCTTGAAGAAAAAGGCCACCTTAAGGTGAACTGAAGTAGCTGACCCCAAGAATTAGCAGTGGTGACAGTACAACTGTGAGATGCCTCTCATCATCATGACCATGACACCAATACAGTCCACCTGATGTAACACACATCAGAGACCCATGAAGAAGACCAGCACAGCACAGAGAACTGAAATGCATTTCTAAAACTTTTCCAGAGTCCCTTCCTCCAATAAAGGACCATGGGGCATCCAGGGGGGAAGGGTGGAGGGAAGGGATACTTTGGGAGTTTGGGATTGACATGTACACACTGCTATATTTTAAATGAATAACCAACAAGGACCTACTGTATAGCACAGGGAATTCTGCTCAACATTATGAAACAACCTAAATGGGAAAAGAACTTGAAAATGAATTTTAAAAATAAAAAAAGAATTTTAAAAAAATAAAATAAAGGACTGTGCAGTATATAGTCACTCACTAAATGCTGCCAATCAGTCACACCCACAGATACTACCAAAACCCCATGACCTTCAGCTTACATGGCATCAAGCCTTATAACATATGCTGGGAGAGATGGCAAAGAGGCAAATGGGAAGACAAAGAAATATTTTAGGAAGCAAACTAGTTTGGAGGCCACAGAGAAGATTACAGATAGCTTGAGAGATGGGTACGGGAGGGGAATGAAGGAATCCAGGGTTGTGTAAAGCTGAGAACTGTAGAACAATACAGGGTTGAGAATTTAGAAGATGGTAGATTATTGGAGAGTTCTATATACAGGCCTTTGCAATTGTCCCAGCATTAATTACCAGGAAAGTAGAATGCTTAGAAAAGCTATCCTGGATTAAGCCTGGACTTTAGCAGTTCATATATATATCACTTAATATTTCAAATTTAGGAATTCTTTATTATTACTTTTTTTTTTTTTTTTTTTTTTTTTGCGGTACACGGCCCTCTCACTGCTGTGGCCTCTCCCGCCAAGAAGCACAGGCTCCTGACACGCAGGCCCAGCGGCCACGGCCCACGGACCCAGCTGCTCCATGGCATGTGGGATCCTCCCAGACTGGGGCACGAACCCACGTGCCCTGCATCGGCAGGCAGATTCTCAATCACTGCACCACCAGGGAAGCCCAGGAATTATTATTTTAATCATACATCAATGAAACCTGGCAGTATACTACATCTTCATGAAATGTATGAAAAAGAAGTCATCCTTGGTGTTAAATAATGAAGGTTCTTTTTGCCATAAAGTCTTGTTTGGATTTAATTAATTTTAGAATTTCCTAATTATTAGTATTTAATTTCAAACTCTTTGTATCATATGTATATTTTTTAAACAGCATGTGGCTAAATTTTTTAATTTAGAAGTTTTTATTCAATGTGATCTAGCTCTGTCATTTCTATACCCATAATAACCACTTAGAAGATGAGTTCAAAGAAAATCTCTTCTACTATGGAAACTAAAAGAATAGAATAATCTCAAACACACTTAACCAAGAAACATGCAATATCTCTATGAAGAAACACTAAAATGCTATTAGAGGACATAAAAAGAACCTAACATGAACCAGGTTTCTGTATATAAAACATGAATTGTCTCAAAATTATCCTCCAAATTTATACAATCAAAATAAAGATATAAATATATATATATTTTGGGAGAAAGTAAGCAAAGTGACTTTAAATTCCTTGAGAAAAAATATTAAAATGCAAGAAAACATAAAACTTTCAAAAAAAGTACTTTATACATGAAAGTATAAAGTACAGACTCAGCATGGTACTGGTGCGTAAAAGACAGCCTGCAGAGTCCAGAAGCAGATCCCAATACATACAGGAATTTAGTAATTGATATATGTTGTGTATCAAATCAGTGGGGTGAAATATTATTTAATAATTGATAATGGAACATTAGGTAGCCATGTTGGAGAACAATTAATTTAGATCCCTACCTCACATCTTACTACATGGAGTCTTTCCTCACTTCAATATTGAACCACTTCCTGTGTCAAAAAGTTGATATTCTACTTGAAGTATCAGAGATGATATCAAAGTAGAGATCCAGGGAATTTACTGGCAAATGTGTCATTACCTCACCCACCCCCCACCTTCTCCAAACATGGCTGTTTATCATGAGGTGTGTCATCCAGGTATTTTCCTTCTGGACTTTTGACACCTTGTTTTATATACCTGCCCCATGCTTCAGAAAAATTCCCTACAGATCAAGGCCCTTGTGCATGTTTCTTGTTCAAGGATATTGTCTAATTATCTGGCAAACTTCTAGATTCTATCACTTCAGTAATGCCCCAATTATATGACAATCATTTAAATGAAACTAAACACATTAAAATTAGAGGCAGTATGTGACTGCAAGGCAAATTAATCTTTTTAAAGACACTGCTTAAGGGAAAACACAAAAAAAGATAATAACACAGTAAATTTAAGATATCTACTCTTATTCTTTGCCCCTGCAGGTGAATGCCTGTAATAATTCACCAAATTATAGTTTAGCATTTTATAGCCTGTGCTACATAATGAATTAGAGATAGATTCAGAATGTATAGAATTATATTTTAAATTCTATCAGAGAAATAAAGGAAATGAAAGAGTGTATTTAGTTCAACATATCTAATTGGATAAAGGCCTGCGAAACAATATAACTTAATCTCAGTTAATCTCTACCTCAATTCCCCTTTCAATGTAATCTGGAAAGAGAATTCTATTAGATGTTAGTGAATGGTAGAGAGAGATCAAGAGTAATCCACCCACTCCAATTATTGGCAAATATACTTAACGGTTCAAAGATGAGTAATACAAAAATCACAACTGTTTCCATTAAATATATCTGTAACAAAGAAGAAGGGATATATTGACTGAATTAAGAAAATCTCTATTTTAGAAAACAATTTCTAAAAATTCTTAATATAAGAGGCATAAAACCCCCACATAAAACAAAATACACTGGCAATGATAAAAAAAGAACAGAAATTTATAAGGCTAAATAATTATGGTATTAAAGTTCTAATGTATAAGTAATTTAAAGTGGTTAAAATTATATATATTATTTATAAGTTTGGATAAAGAACAACATGTTTGTTATATGTGAACTGCCAAAGAGGATTCAACATTTCATACTTATGATCTTCACTATGAAAAATAAATTTTTTCTTTGTGAGAGAAATCACCAAAATATTAAAAGTAGTTATAAATGAGTAATTATTATAAGAGTTATTCAAAAGTTTTTCTAAGTATCTTCCTATATTTAAAAGTGACAGCATGTGTTACTTTTTTACTGGGGGTTGATATGGTATTTCAGTTTTTTGGTTTTTGTTTTTATTAACAATAGGCTTTATTCAGATTTCAACAGTTTTTCCAATAATGTCCTTTTTCTGTTTCCGAATCCAATCTAAGATACACCATCACCATTTGGTCCCCATGACTCCTTCTCTCCATGCTGTGACAGTTTTTCTTTGTTTCTAATGGCTTTAATATTTTGGAAGAGAAGTGGTCAAGTATTGTGTACAGCACAGGTCCCCAACCCCAGGATCTAATGTCTGATGATCTGAGGTGGAGCTGATGTAGTGATAATAGAAATAAAGTACACAGTGAATGTAGTGTGCTTGAATCATCCCGAAACCATTCCCCCACCCCCAGTCCTTGGAAAAATTGTATGCCACAAAAACGGTCCCTGGAGCCAAAAACGTGGGGGACTGCTGGTGCAGAGTATCTATCAACTTGGGTTTGTCCCATGTTTTCTCCTGGTTAGACTGGGCTTACATGTATTTCAGGGAAGAACACCCCAGAGGTGAAGTGCTCTCACTGTATCATATCAGGGAGTATGTGATACTGACATGAATTATTACTGGTGATATTCATCTTCATCACTTGGTTAAGTGGTGTATAACAGGTTTCTTCACAGTAAAGTTATTCTTTTCCCCTTTCCATCTTCTATTTGTTAGGACAGAATAGCTAAGTGTTGCCCACACTCAAGGGAGGTGAGTTAAACTCCATCTCCTTAGGGAGGAGTATCGAACATTTGTGGATATTTGTTAAAACCACTGCATTGATCAATAAATATTTCCAAGGAAATAATTTGAACCTAGGCAAATGTCCTGTTTTTTCTTAAAAATAAGAGTATCTTTTACAGTTAGAAAAAGAAGAAAAAACATTCCTTAAACATAAATCACTGGATATTGTTCAACATACAGTTCCAGAGGCTGCCCACACTTTCCTTCCTTATGTCTTCCCAAAAGGCCCCCTAGAAAATCTAGGTATGCAGCTTTTATTATTTAAATGTTTGATGTTTCTCTTCATATTTTCCAGGATGCCTGCAGTGTTCTCATATGAAAACAGAAAGGATAGAAACTATATTCTGTTCTCATTCCTGATCTTCTCCTGCAGGCAAACATCCTGTTAATATTTTGTAGTCAGATTTCCATATGTAGAGTGCCAAAGAAGTAATTTAGATTTCTATTTCCCACCACCATCTGGAGAGTGTTATACACCATACATACAATCTTGTAAGCAGTGTACACATAAACACCCCATATTACCTGCAGCCCTGTTCTACCCAACCTCCAACCCACTCCCTTTTTCCATATCCCACACATTTATTGCCTAGTCAATTCCAGCTTCTATAGCACACATACTATAAACTCAGTGGTTTAAACAACAAGCATTTATTTCTTAGTTCTGGAGGCTGGAAAGTCCAAAATCAAGTCAACAACCCATTCAGTGGTTCCTAGGCAGCTGTCTCCTCTGTGTCCTCCCAGTGCAGAATGGGAAATGCAGCTCTCTGTGGTATCTTTATAACGGTTCAGCCCTCATGACCTAATCACCTCCCAAAAGCTTCACCTCTAAATACCAGCACACTGGGGATTAGGGTTCAACAAATTAGTTTTTATCAGGGGAGTCACAAAAAGTCTATAGCACACTGAATGAAAATTTTCTTAGAGGGATTTGGCAATCTCTAATTTTTTTAAAGTCCTCAATATATCTTTGATTATTTGCAAGAGTTGGGGAATAGTTGACCTAGATAGTGTTGCAATTGACCACACACATGGATGTATGAAAGTTAAGAGATAATGCTGAAAGACTTCTTAAAATGATATGGCATGACCAAATTTTAACTTGGAATTTTCACATTGAATTAGTGTAAGATCCAGGAGAATAAATCCGTTCAATCATATGTAATTATGTCTAGCACAGAAACAAGAAGTACTATAGTTGTAATATTATTCTTGACTTTGGTATATATGGTCTATAAGTAACAGAAATTTTCTTAAACTTAGAAGATATAGTTTTACGTTATATTACTCTCAGATTTCCAGTAGACCAGAGAAAAGTCATTAAAGAATTGATATCACTGTTTAAATATCAACCTAAGGTTATTTAAATGGGATTCCCAGGGCCTGGCAGATTTTCAAAAAAATTTCATGTTGGCAGTTGCACATACAAGCCCCCCATCATGCCACTACCACTTTACCACCACAAAGCCTCTCAGCATGGCAGACATGATATTTTAGCAGTCCACAGGGGATGGAACAGAATCCCACTTCACAGATTACTTTTACTTTTGGCAAGATGTCATTTCACCAACCAGAAATGAAAAATGTGGTTCCCAGACAACAGCACAGTAGTTACTCAAAAGAACATTTGCATAATTTTATTTTTTAATTTGTTTAAGAAATGAAATGCAGGCCAGCATGCAGTTCTCAAAAGACCCCTAATCAGTTCCTTCTTCAGTAACTCTTCTGCCAAGAACATCCTATGTGTCCATAGCAACCTTCATTGTTTGCCAGTGCAGTGTTATTTATGAGCTCCACTCCA
This sequence comes from Kogia breviceps, assembly GCF_026419965.1. Classification (NCBI taxonomy): domain Eukaryota; kingdom Metazoa; phylum Chordata; class Mammalia; order Artiodactyla; family Physeteridae; genus Kogia; species Kogia breviceps. Next base: position 66,380,537 of record NC_081318.1, on the reverse strand, counting down.
TGAGGAAGTTATGCAGACATTTTAATAGTCATCATTTGGTGACTGGATGTAAAAGAGCATGTCCAATGGAGTAATCCAGTATTAATATTTCACTGAATTGTTTAAAATGTTAGAATCCACAAAACAAAGCCAAGTTATTCTGCTTTTGGCATGAGTTAGTAAAGATGTGCTTAGCAATCACTAACTTTATACTGTTCGACATTAATAGAATGATTATTGAAACTAACTCAATGTTTGTGGAACAATTCCATTTATGATTTTTCAAAGTGAATAAAAGTAAAAGTAATATAACAATGATCATATTGGAAATGCTCCCTTGCCAGGATAACTGCTAAAATTTTATTAAGCATAACAAGGAAGAAAATATTCAATATTAGATTCCCCCAATGTCACCTAAATGGGACAGAAAGTGGACCCATCTCGTCAGACAAAAGTAGAAAAATTTTCTGTAATAAAGTATTACTCCAGTACCACATTACTAGGCAGACATCATACTTAAGCAGTACTCTGGAGGAAAAAAAAGGAAAGAAGAAACTGCTTTGTCACATTTGCTGATTTGTAAATACTTTCACTGTGGCTGCTTCTGAGCTATCAATGTGACATCATTAAACATGCAGTTGGAGAAAAAGATGCACAGAGTCAGATCTTCTGAACTCCAAAACACCTACCCAAGAGTGACATTTGAACCCCACTCTGTCACAGAGACTGAGTGGTTTCTTAACCTCTTAAATTGCATCTGAAGGGAATTCATGTCCTAGAAAGGCTCTTAATGCTGCTTAAAATATACCTATTTTTTTCAATATTCTAACATAAATGTCATGGATATGCTCTCACCATTAATATAATTATACTCTAAAGATTTTGTGATGTATAAACAAAACTGATAACCCTGTAGCCAGACTCACCAAGAAAAAGAGAGAGAAAAAGTAAAGAAAAAAAGAGAGGACTGAAATCAATAAAATTAGAAATGGAAATGGTAAATTACAACTGACAGCACAGAAATACAAAGAATCATCAGAGACTACTATAAAAAATTATATGCCAATAAAATTGACAACCTAGAAGAAATGGACAAATTCTTAGAAAGACACAACATTTCAATACTGCACCAAGAAAAATCAGAATATATGAACAGACTAATCACAGTACTGAAGTTGAAACTGTGATTTAAAAACTTCCAACAAACTTAAGTCCAGGACCAGATGGCTTCACAAGTGAATTCTATCAAACGTTTTAGCGAAGAGTTAACACCCAGCCTTCTGAAACTCTTCCAAAAAACTGCAGAAGAAGGAAAACTCCCAAGTTCGTTCTATGAGGCCACCATCACCCTGATACCAAAACCAGACAAAGATACTACAAAAAAAGAAAATTACAGACCAACATCACTGATGAATATAGATGCAAAAATCCTCAACAAAATACTAGCAAACAGAATCCAACAACACATTAAAAGGATCATACACCATGATCAAATGGGATTTATCCCAGGGATGCAAGGATTCTTCAATATACACAAATCAATCAACGTGATACACCATATTAACAAACTGAAAAATAAAAACCATATGATCACCTCAACAGATGCAGAAAAAGGTTCTGACAAAATTCAACACCCATTTATGATAAAAACTCTCCAGAAAGTGGGCATAGAGGGAACCTACCTCAACATAAAAAAGGCCATATGTGACAAACTCACAGCTAACATCATTCTCAGCAGTGAAAAGCTGAAAGCATTCCCTCTGAGATCAGGAACAAGACAAGGATATCATTTGTTGCCATTTTTATTCAACATAGTTTTGGAAGTTCTACCCATGGCAGTCAGAGCAGAAAGAGAAATAAAAGGAATCCAAATTGGAAAAGAAGAAGTAAAATTGTCACTGTTTGCAGATGACATGGTACTATACATAGAAAATCTTAAAGATGCTACCAGAAAACTACTAGAGTTCATCAATGAATTCGGTAAATTTCCAGGATACAAAATTTATATACAAAGATCTCTTGCATTCCTATACACTAACAACGAAAGATCAGAAAGAGAAATTAAGGAAAAAACCTCATTTACCATCTCATCAAAAGGAATAAAATACCTAGGAATAATCCTATCTAAGGAGACAAAAGACCTGTACTCTGAAAACAATATGATGCTGATGAAAGAAATCAAAGATAACACAAACAGATGGAAAGATATACTATGTTCTTGGATTGGAAAAATTAGTGTTGTCAATGACTATACTATCTGAGACAATCTACAGATTCAATGCAATCCCTATCAAATTACCAACAGCATTTTTCATAGAACTAGGACAAAAAAAATTTAAATTTGTATGGAAACACAAAAGACCCCAAATAGTAAAAGCAAACCTGAGAAAGAAAAACAGAGGTGAAGGAATGAGACTCCCTCACTTCAGAGTGTACTACAAAGCTATAGTCATCAAAGCAGTATGGTACTGGCACAAAAAGAGACATATAGATCAATGGAATAGGATAGAAAGTCCAGAAATAAACCCACGCAACTATGGTCAATTAATCTACAACAAAGGAGGCAAGAATATACCATGGAGAAAACGCAGTCTATTCAGTAAGTGGTGCTGAGAAAACTGGACAGCTACATGTAAAATAATGAAATTAGAACACTCTCTAACACGATAAAAAATTAACTCAAAATGGATCAAAGACCTAAATGTAAGGCTGGACACTATAAAACTCATAGAAGAAAACACAGGCAGAACATTCTTTGACATAAATCACAGCAATATCTTTTTTTGATCCACCTCCTAGTGTAATAAAAGTAAAAACAAAACAAAACAAAAACAAATGGGACTTAATTAAACTTAAAACCTTCTACACAGCAAAGGAAACCATAAACAAAATGAAAAGACAACCCAGAGAATGGGAGCAAATATTTGCAAACGAAGCAACTGAAAGGGATTAATCTCCAAAATGTACAAATAGCTCATGCAGCTCTATGTCAAAAAAAAAAAAAAAAAAAAAAATCCAAGAAAAAAATTGGCAGAAGATCTAAATAGACATTTCAAGCACATGAGAAGATGCTCAACATTAATAATTATTAGAGAAATGCAAATCAAAACTACAATGAGGTATCACCTCACACTGGTCAGAATGGCCATCATCAAAAAATCTACAATCAATGCTGGAGAGGGTATGGAGAAAAGGGAACAGTCCTACACTGTTGGTGGGAATGTAAATTGGTACAGCCCCTATGGAGAACAGTATGGAGGTTCCTTAATAAACTAAAACTAGGACTACCATAAGATCCAGCAATCCCACTCCTTGGCATATATCAAGAGAAAACCATAATTTAAAAAGATACACACAACCCCAATGTTCATTGCAGCACTATTTACAATAGCCAGGACATGGAAGCAACCTAAATGTCTATCAACAGAGGAATGGATAAAGAAGAGGTGGTACATATATACAATGGAATATCACTCAGCCATAAAAAAGAATGAAATAATGCCATTTACAACACATGGATGGACCTAGAAATGATCATACTAAGTGAAGTAAGTCAGACAGAGAAAGACAAATATCATGTGATATCACTCATATGTGAAATATAATTTGTTTTAACTGATACAAATGAACTTAATTACAAAACAGAAACAGACTTACAGATATTGAAAACAAACTTATGGTTACCAAAGGGGAAATGTGTGTGTTGGGGGGAAGGATAAATCAGAAGCTTGGGATTAAAAGATACACACTACTATATATAAGAGAGATAACCAACAAGGACCTACTGTATAGCACAGGGAGCTCTACTAAATATTCTGTGAAACCTATATGAGAAAAGAATCTGAAAAAGAATGAATACATGCATAGGTATAACTGAGTCCTTTTGCTATACACCTGAAACTAACACAACATTGTATATCAACTAAATCCAATAAAATTTTTAAAAAGATTCTGTGAGATAAATTAGTTTTTGTACATCTGGAAAGTCCAGAATTTGGGATGAACTGTTTTCAAATGGTATTAAATCTTAGTGTAAGAGGTAAGCTGAAGATAGAACAGGGGTAAATGCTCAAACCATATGATCATGTTGCTCATCATATACAACTCTCTTTTGGCCACTGTTACCTCCAGAAGTCATATGATTTGATAATACCTACTCACTGGCATTTCATCTACTCTTATGATAGCGTTTATCAGTCAGCATTGCAGTGCTCTATTTATCTCTCTCCAATGGTTGGGGGCTATGTTATCTACTTATTTGTATCTACTCCCCAGCCCAGTGCCTAACACACAACAGATGTTCAATCAAAGTTTAAATATTTGTTTTGTTCATGACCTAACTGAAAAAATAACAAAGATTCTCAGAACACTTGTTTTCTTTGTTCTTCTGAAATTAACTGAATTCTAAGGTGCAACCTAAATTTAAAGGAAGATAAATTGCAATGACCTACCACGTTTGTTGGAGAGGTTATAAATATTATATAGATAACTTACATTTACAATTTAAAAGGTATACAAACAATCCTAAAATTTATATGGAACTATAAAAGACCCAGAATTGCCAAAGCAATCCTTAGAAAAAACAAAGCAGGAGGCATAGCTCTCCCAGACTTCAGACAATACTACAAAGCTACATTAATCAAAACAGTGTGGTATTGGCAGAAAAACAGACATATGGATTAATGGAACAGAATAGAGCATCCAGAAATAAACCCACACACCTATGGTCAATTAATCTTTGACAAAGGAGGCAAGAATACAAAATGGGAAAAAGACAGTCTCTTCAGCAAGTGGTGCTGAGAAAGTTGGACAGCTGCATGTAAATCAGTGAAATTAGAACACACCCTCACACCATGCACAAAAATAAACTCGAAGTGGCTTATAGATTTAAACATAAGATATGACACACTAAAACTCCTAGAAGAGATCATAGGCAAACACTTTCTCTGACATAAATTGTACCAATGTTTTCTTACGTCAGTCTCCCAAGGAAGTAGAAATAAAAATAAACAAACAAACGGGACCTAATCAAACTTAAAAGCTTTTGCCCAGCAAAGGAAACCATAACAAAGTGAAAAGATAACCTAGAGAATGGGAGAAAATATTTACAAATGATGTGACCAACAAGGGTTTAATTTCCAAAATATACAAACAGCTCATACAACTCAACAACAACAAACAACAACCCAAAAGAAGAAACGGGCAGAAGACCTAAACAGACATATCTCCAAAGAAGACATACAGATGGCCAGTAAGTACATGAAAAGATGCTCCACATTGCTAATTATTAGAGAAATGCAAGTCAAAGCTACAGTGAGGTATCACCTCACACCAGGCAGAATGGCCATCATTTAAAAATCTACAAGTAACTAATGCTGGAGAGAGTGTGGAGAAAAGGGAAACTCTTTTACACTGTTGATGGGAATGTAAATTGGTGCGGCCACTATGGAAAACAGTATGGAGTCTCCTCAAAAAACTAAAAATAGAGTTACCATATGATACAGCAATCCTCCTCCTGGGCATATACCCAGACAAAACTATAATTCAAAAAGATACATGCACCACTATGTTCATAGCAGCACTATTTACAATTACCAAGATTAGCAAACAACCTAAATGCCCAATGACAGAGGAATGGATAAAAAAGATATGGTATACATACACACACATACACATACACTCACACACATTGCAATATTACTCAGCCATCAAGAGGAATGAAATAATGCTATTTGCAGCAATATAGATGGACCTAGAGATTATCATACTAAGCAAAGTAAGTCAGAAAGAGAAAGACAAATACCATAGGATATCACTTACATGTGGAATCTAAAATATGATACAAATCATCATATTTACAAAACAAAAACAGACTCACAGATGTAGAGAATAGACTTGTAGTTGCCAGGGGGAGGGCGGGAGGGGAGGGAGGGATGGGAGTTTTGGATCTTTTAATAAATAAATAAAAGGTATATTACTACTATCAAATCAAAGGGCCTTGGAATTTTATATTAAAATATGTTTTAAAAGAGTGTTTATACTGCTCTCTCTCTCAGATGCTTTTGTTGCCATTGGTAGTGGTAGAGATTATTGTTTGGAGACTTGTAAAGTTTCAATTATCATAATCACCATCACCATCATCATCATCATCTGTGTTGTCTTATGACAGTTGCTTGGATAGTATAACCTTACTTTTTGTCTTACATTAAATTATTATTTTCATTTTTTAGGTTTTTCTGGTCTATCCAGATTAACTTTAAATGAATAATTTTTACCTAAAGTAGTGTTGCTGAAAGATACTATAAAGAAGATTGTGTGAGACACTATAGTCACAAATAAAAAGCTCATTCTAAACACGTTAAGACTAAGAGGCAAAGCCTGCAAGGGCAACTACCGTCTTGTAGATGTGGCAGAAATGAGATTCTAGGACATGAATAGTCAGACCTTTGAACTTAAACTTGCTTTTAAAATTCTCAAAGTTATTTTTGAAAAGCAAAGTACATCACACTGAAGAGAGTCCAAAAATAAATGCAGCTTGATTTATTTTATACTAAAGGTTAGGAACTGGAATAATTACTGCTTTTTTTCCTATAATACATTTTATATTTTGTTTTTAATAGAAGAAACTTGCTCAACTAAAGATGAGCTACTTATTGAGTATGATATGCAAAGCATTATGTTACAAACAAAAATTTTTAAAACTACTACTAATCATTTAGATTTAGTCACTGCTTACACGAAACTCTTAGTCAAGGGAGAACTCAACAAAATAATATGATGTGTGGTAGATTCTGTGAATGGTGGATATTTAATATATAAAGAATAAGTTAATGGTAATAATAGTTAACTACTATTTTAACTATCAAGAGCTGACAGGCGAGAGAGTGGCATCATGAAAATCCAAAGGTCATCTCAAGTAAAAGGAATATTTCAGTGTTAAATGCTTAAAAAAGGAAAAGACTGGATTTCTTGGCTGGGAATTGGATGGCCATGCATGGCATTATGGAGTGTTTCAACAAAGTAGTGACAGAAGCCTGAATATAGAGATGGAGAACTGTACATGTAGACAGTGTTTATAAGGCTTAGCTGTGTGAGAGACACTCTGTAAGAGATATATACATATTCATGAATGAAGCCACTGGGGGGGGATTAATTTTTACAGGAAAGGAAGAAAAATAATGGAAACACAACTCATTATTTTACTGTCACATTTCTCTTTATCTACTGAGTGTTACCCCTCTTTGCCAGCACACTTATGTTTGTCTATTTTTTTCTTTCTATAGGATAAAGGTATAAACTCACTGAATCTCTTTTGTATGGTTATACTAGGATTATACTTCAGATTAATTTAACATCCTTTTTCAGTGTTCAGATAATAGATTAATGGAGAAAAACATTAAAATTGTTTCTTGTTTAAATAAATTTCACTCTAACATGGATGAAAAAAGTGTTCACTGCTTTCAGTTGACTGATAAAAAGCAATGGATGGTAAATATTGAAAGCTCCAGGCATCAAAAACGAGGAGAAGCACCCTCAGAAGCACCCTCAGCCACAACCTTATAAAAGGGAAGGTAAATGACATAAATATGGTCGCACTAATGGAAGACACATGGCAAACCTTGAAATAGGGTTGGGGCAATTACCTTTTGCTCCTAAATATTGACCAGCACGATTCAGTTAAATTAGAAAACTGTAACAGAAACTTGGATGCTTTCTATACAGTCTGGTGTTGAAACTAAGATGAAATTATCAAGATAACAATGTCTTTTTATCATTTCTAAGTATCACTTTGATGATATGATATTAAAGAAGTAGCAAGCAAAAGCTTACTAACTTGCATTTTCCTGTACTTTATCTTTGCTGAATTTTTTTTGGCACTGGAAATGTTCAACTGTAGTTTTATTAAGGAAGCCAAGCATGCAACAGATTTTGTGCATGAAATGAGACTTCCTTTCAGTGTATGAGCTTAAAGCAATCTCAAATCATACATGACAAAGTGTAATTAACACTGATATTGGTGCTAATTTCCAGTAGAGCTTGAATAAAGTACATTGTGATGGAATATCAACTTTAACATTTAAAAATCTTACACTTGCTTCTTGTCTTTTTGTGGGTTCAAGAGTCCATTGACTTGTGAAGAATTTGCTGCCTTCTTATGAGCTTCCTGACTTGTTCTCTCTCACATCTGAATATTGTGGAAGAAACACTAAAACTACACCATAAAGGGAAAAAAAAAAAAAAAAAAGAGCTGACAAGACCAGGTGAAAATACACAGTAATTATTCTTGAACCTGACTGACATGTACACATTCACCATATACACAAACTTGGGCAGAGGGGACATCCAAAGAGGAAATGCATAAGCAGCAACTCAGAAAAGCTAAACACCACCAAGAGCATTGGATAAAGGGCTGTGTCTGGGTTTCCCTGGTGGCACAGTGGTTGGCACAGAGTCCGCCTGCCAATGCAGGGGGCGCGGGTTCGTGCCCCGGTCCGGGAAGATCCCACATGCCGCGGAGCGGCTGGGCCCGTGGGTCATGGCCGCTGGGCCTGCGCGTCCAGGTCCGCAACGGGAGAAGCCACAGCAGTGAGAGGCCCGCATACCGCAAAAAAAGAAAAAAAGAAGAGTTGTGTCTCTTTACAGAAGATCTGCCTTCAGAGCTCTGTTTTGTTTCTCAGATAATATTATGGGTATCTTATAAAATTTTTCCATTTATCTTTTTATAGCCTCGAAGCAATAAAGCCACAGTAAATCCAGAATTAAAATAGCTGTTTTTTGAAAGTGTGTTATGGATTTGCCATTATTACACTTTTGTTGACATACCAGGAAGTATAGAGAGGAAAATATCCCAAATCTGATCCCTCAGTTAAGTACAAAGTAAATGCTTTCCTTTGCAAATAAATAATTTCAAGGCAAATTTGAACTTTATTTGCTCTTCATGCCTTGACTGTAGTTTGTGCCTGATGGGAAAAACTAAAACTAAAAATGAAAATTCTTTCTAGATATCAATATAGTCTCTGACCCTGGTTTTTTTGTTCAAATATTCATCAAAGAATCTTTGAGACTGAGTGTAATGTCTAGCTCATAGTAGGCCATCAGTGATATTTATGTATGGATGCATGAATGAACCAAAGCATTAATAAAAATCCATACATTTGCATGTTTTTCTCTGATGCTCTTCATTGGAGAATACATACACATATTCTATCCTTCTTAGTCCACGTTTCTATTAAGCAAAATATTTGAAAAATAGAATTTAAAAAAATTTCTCATCATAAAATCTATACATTTAAAATATCCTTATACTGGAATGTTTATTAAACCATAAAAAATCATGTCATGTATTAGCATTGATGATCAGATCCCCAGAACTTACTCATCTTATAAGTGGAAGTTTTTTGACCAATATCTCCTTATTTTTCCTACCCCCCAGCCCCTGGGAACCACTATTCGACTTCTTATTTCTATAAGTTTGCCTTTTTTAGATTCCACATTCAAGTGAGAATATACAATATTTGTCTTTATCTTATTTCACTTGGCTTAATATGCTCAAGGTTTATCTATATTACTGCAAATGGCAGGATTTCCTCCTTTTTATGACTGAATAAGAAAGCATTATATATATCCATTTTCTTTATCCATTCACCCTTCAATGAACACACGTTGTTTCCATGTCTTGGCTATTATGAATAATGCTGCAATAAACATGGGAGGACAGTTTTCTCTTTGAGATAGCAATTCTATTTCATTTGGATATATACACAGAAGTGGAGTTGCTGAATCATATGGTAGTTCCATTTTCAATTTTCTGAGTAGCCTCCATAGCGTTTTTCATAGTGGCTTTTACATCCCCACTGAGAGTGCATAAGGTTTCTCTTTTCTCTACATCCTCATTAACCCGTTATCGCTTGTCTTTTTGGTAACAGCCATTATAATAGTTGAGAGCTGATATTTCATTATGGTTTTGACTTGCATTTTCTTGATGATTAATGATGTTGAGTATCTTTTCATGAACCTGTTGTTCATTTGTATGTCTTCTTTGAAGAAATGTATATTTACGTCCACTGTCATTTATTTTAGAATCAGACTATTTGAAGTTTTTTTGCTGAGCTGTACAAGTTCCTTATATATTTTGGATATTAACCTCTTAATAGATAGATGGTTTTCAAATATTTTCTCCCATTCCTTAGGTTGCCTTTTCACTTTGTTGATTCTTTCTTTTGCTGTGCAAAAACTTTTTATGTAGTCCACTTCTTTATTTTTGCTTTTGTTGCCTGTGCTTTTGGTATCATAACCAAAAAAATCTTTGCCAAGAACATTGTCAAGGAGCTTTTCCCCTACATTTTCTTCTAGAATTTTTAAGTTTTCAGGTGTTATGTTTAAGTCTTCAATCCATTTTGAGTTAATTTTTGTGAATAGTGTAAGATAGTGTTCCAATTTCATTTTTCTGCATGTGGGTTTTCCCAACACCAATCATCAAAGAGACTGTCCTTTACCCATTCAGTATTCTTGGGATCCCTTGTCAAATACTAATTGACCTTATACGCATGGGTTTACTTCTGGGCTCTTGATTCTGCTCCGCTGTATGCCAGAACCATACTATTTTCATTACTATAGCTTTGTAACATAATTGAAATTAAGAAATGTGATGGAGCTTCCCTGGTGGCACAGCGGTTAAGAATCCGCCTGCCAATGCAGGGGACACAGGTTCGAGCCCTGGTCCGGGAGGATCCCACATGCCACGGAGCAGCTAAGCCTGTGCACCACAACTGCTGAGCCTGCGCTCTGGAGCCCGCGAGCCACAATTACTGAGCCCGCATGCCACAACTACTGAGCCCGCGTGCCTACAGCCCGTGCTCCACAACAAGAGAAGCCACCACAACGAGAAGCCCGTGCACCGCAACAAAGAGTAGTCCCCACTTGCTGCAACTAGAGAAAGCCCGCGTGCAGCAACAAAGACCAGTGCCTTCAAAAAACAAACAAATAAATAAATAAATCTCTAAAAATAAAAAAGTGTGATATTTTTAGTTTTGTTTGCTTTTCTCAAGATTGCTTTAGTTATTCAGGGCATTTTGTGGTTCCATTTGAAATTTAGAATTGTTTCTCTATTTCTGTGAAAAATACCTTTGGAATTTTAGGAGGAACTGCATTGAATCTACAGTTGGTTGTGGTTAGTATGCACATTTTAACAATGCTAATTATTCTTATCCATGAAGTCAAAAAATCTTTCCATTTGTGTCTTCTTCAGTTTCTTTCAACAGTGTTTTATAGTTTTCAGTGTACAGATCTTTCATATTTTTGGTTAAATTTATTTCCAAGTGCTTTTTTGTTATTGATGGTACAGTAAATGAGATCATTTTCTTAATCTTTTCTCAGACAGTTTATTGTTAGCATATAGAAATGCGCTTGATTTTTGTATATTGATTTTGTATCCTGAAACTTTACTGGATTTGTTAATTAGTGTTGTTTTTTTGGTAAAGTCTTAGTATTTTCTATACATAAGATATTATCTGTAAACAGAGACAATCTTACTTCTTTCTTTCTTATTTGCATATATTTTATATCTTTTACTTCCTAATTGCCCTGGCTAGGACTTTCAGTGCTGTGCTGAATAGGAGTGTTGGGAGTGGACACCCATGCCCTGTTCCTGATTTTAGGGAGAAAGCCTTCAGCCTTTCACTGAGGTGTATAATGTTAGCTGTGGGTTTGTCATATATGGTCTTTATTATGTTGAGGTACATCTCTCCTTGATCCAATTTACTGAGAGTTTTTTTTTTTTTAATCATGAAATGATGTTGAATCTTGTCAAATGCTTTTTATGCATCTCCTGGGATAATTATATTATTTTTATCTTTTATTCTGTTAATGTGGTATATGACATTAACTCATTTGTGTATGTTGAACCATCCGTGCATCCTAAGAATAAATCCCACTTGATTATGTGCTGTTAAATTTGGTGTGCTAGAATTTTGTTGAGAATTTCTGCATTTGTATTCATCAAGGATATTGGCTTGTAGTTTTCTTGTCATTTCCTTATCTGGTGTTGTTATCACGGTAATGTTGGCCTTTTAAAATGAATTTGGAGTATTCTCTTCACTGCAATTTTTGGGAAGATTTTGAGAAGGACTGGTGATAGTTCTTTTAAAATAATTGTTACACTCACTAGTGAAACCAACTGGACCTGGGCTTTTCTTTGTTGGGAGAATTTTGATTACTGATTAAATCTTTTTTACTAGTAATATGTCCATTCAGATTTTTTTTTTTTTCTGATTCAGTTTTGGTAGGTTGCATGTTTCTAGGAATTTACCCAAATCTATGTTAACCGGTTTGTCGGTGTATAAATGTTCATGTAGTATCATGATCTTTTTTATTTCTGTGATGTCAGTTGTAAAGTCTCCTCTTTCATATCTGATATATTTGAATCTTTTTTTTTTTTAGTCTAGCTAAAGGGTTGTCAATTTTGTTTATTTTTTTTTTTTAAAACATCTCTTAGGGCTTCCCTGGTGGCGCAGTGGTTGAGAGTCCGCCTGCCGATGCAGGAGACACGGGTTCGTGCCCTGGTCCGGGAAGATCCCACATGCCGCGGAGCAACTAAGCCCGTGAGCCATGGCCGCTAGGCCTGTGCGTCCGGAGCCTGTGCTCCGCAACGGGAGAGGCCACAACAGTGAGAGGCCCGCATACCGCAAAAAAAAAAAAAAAAAAAAAAAAAAAAAAAAAATCTCTTAGTTTTGTTGATCTTTTCTATTGTTTTTCTGATCTCTCATTTATTTCTGCTCTGATCTTTGTTATTTCTTACTTTCTGCTAACTCTAGGCTTAGTTTTATTCTATTTCTAGTTCTTTGAGTTATAAAGTAAGGCTGCTTACTAAGATCAATTTCGAGTTCCTTGACCTGTTAAGGGAGGTTGTTTAAGCTCTTTCTATTCTCTTAATGTAGGCCGTTTATCACTATTAACTCCCCTCTTAGAACTGTGCTTGCAGCAAGTCATAAGTTTGGACATGTTATTTTTTCATTTTTGTTTGTTTAAAGATATTTCAAAATTTCCCTTTTGGTTTCTTCTTTGATTCACAGATTGTTCAGGAGTGATTAGTTGAATTTCCCCATATTTGAGAATTTTCCAGTTTTCTTCATGCTAGTGATTTCTAGTTTAATAGCATTATGTTTGAAAATGACACATGTTCAGTCTCACTACACTTGTTTAGGCTTATTTTGTGACCTTACTTGTGATCTATCCAAGAAACTGTTTCATACTACTTGAGAAGAAAGTGTATTCCGCTGCTGTGATGTTGGGTACATATGTATTAATAATTGTTGTATCCTCTTGATGAATTGACAACTTTATCATTATATAATGACCTTCTTTGTCTCTTCTTACAGTTTGACTTGAAGTTTATTTTGTTTGATATAAATTTATATAAATATAAATTTTGTAGCTGTATTTATATCAACCCCCTGCTCTCTTTTGGTTTCCATTTGCATGGGCTATATTTTTCATTCCTTCACTTTTAGCCTATGTGTGTCCTTAAAGCTGAAGTGAATCTCTTACTGGCAGCATATAGGTTGGTCTTGTTTTTAATCCTTTCATCCACTCTAGGCGTTTTGATTGAAGAATTTAATGCATTTACATTTAAAGTAATTATTGATAGATAAGGACTTACTAATGACATATTTTTAACTGTTCTCTGGCTGTTTTATAGTCCCATTTTTCCTTTCCTTCTTTCTTGCTGTATTTCTTTGTGACTTGATGTTTTTCCACAGTGGTAAGCTTTGAATCTCTTCTCTATCTTTTGTGATTCTACTTTAGGTTTTCCTCTGTGGCTACCATAAGGCTTACATAACTATAACAGCCTATTTAAGCTGATAACAACTCAACTATAATCACAAACAAAAACTCAACCTTTTTCTCCCTCACCCCATATTTTATGATTTTAATGTTGTAATTTACCTATTTTAATATTATCTATCCATTAACAAATTATTGTAGCTACAGTTACCTGTAATACTTTTGTCCTTTAACCTTTACACTAAAGTTAACACACCATCATATAATACTAGAATATTCTGAATTTGATTATATTTATCAGTACTTTTAGTATTTTTATATATTCTCATGTTACTAATTTGCATCCTGGGAGAACTCCTTTCAGCATTTATTGCTATGTAGATCTAGTGGTGATAAACTCTCTCATTTTTGGTTTGTTTCAGAAAGTCCTTATCTTTTCTTCATTTCTAAAAGACACATTTGCTGGGGTAAGGTATTCTTGGTTGGCAGTGTTTTCTTTGATTACTTTAAATATATCAGCCCTCTCTCTCCTTGTCTGCAATGTATCTGTTAAGAAATCCATTGGTAGCCTTATGAGGGTTCCCTTACAAGTGAGGAATTTGTTTCCTCTTACTCCTTTTATGATTCTCTCTTTGTCTTTGATTTTAGACAGTTTTATTATAGTATCTTGGAGGAGATCACTTGGGGTTGTAATTTTAAAGTGACCTATCAGCTTAAAAAACCTAAATGTCCAAGTTTCTCTCTATGTTTGGGAAGTTCTCAGCCACTATTTCTTTAAATAAATGTTTTCCCCTTTCTCCCTCTCTCCTCCTTTTGGGACTCCAATAATGCACAGATTCTTTCTTTTAATAGTATCCTGTAATTCATGCAAACTTTCTTCACTCTTTTTCATTCTTCTTTCTTTTTGTTTTTCTGACTGGAGGATTTCAAATGACCTGTGTTCTAATCACTAATTTTCTCTTCTGCTTGATTGAGTCTGCTATTGAAACTATGTATTAAATTCTTTACTTCAGTCAAGTGTCCTTCAACTCTAGGATAACACTTTTTTTGTTAATGGTTTCTATTTATTTGCTGAACTTCTCATTTTGTTAATGCATTGTTTTCCTAATTTCCTAATAGTTGTTTCTGTTTTCTTGTTATTCACTGAATTTAAAAGGATTATTCTGAATTCTTTGGTAGTTTATTGAGCTTCACTTCTTTAGGGTCTGTCATTGGAGCTTTATTAGTTTTCTTTGGTGGTATCATGTCATGTATTCTTGATTATTCATGATCCTTTTGGCCTGCTCATTTGAGGAAGTACATACTTCTTTCAGTCTTCACAGACTGGCTTCAGCAGACAATGTCTTTTACCAATCAGCTCATCCTGAGATTCTGGGTGGGCTACCTGGTGACATCTACAGGTGAGCTTGCTCCTAGAGTCCTTGGGCAGGCAGTTGTCTGGGTCAGCAGGAAATCAAGTGTGGTACTTGGGTTCAGAAGGACCAAGCTGTGCCTCACAGGGGTGGGCCTGGACTCAGTTTCATGAGGGCAGGGCTAGTGCTTGAGTTTGTAGTAATGGGCCAGAGACCTTGGGCTGCCTGTGTGGACCCAGATCCTTGGTCCATGAGGACAAAGCAGGAGTTGAGGACCACTAAGGTGACCCAGAACCTGGGGCCACAGTAGCTAACCTGGTGCTGGAATGGGCCAGGAGCCTGATTTCACCCCCTGGGGTCATAAAGGTGAGCCTGGCACTAGCATAAGCCTGAAGCCTGGGTCCACAGGAGCTCACCTTAAGCCTCGGACCTCAGGAATCTTCCTGGAGCCTAAGGCTGCAGGGCCAGCCCAGATTTGGGGCAGGGCATCAGGCTGTGTCCCCAGGATCCCACTTGAAGCCTAAGGGCAGAGAGACTGTCCTGGCACTGTGGGGACTGGGGGGTCTCGGTTCATGGGAGCCTACTGGGAACTTGGGGCCACAGGAGCTACATAGGGCTGCAGGAGTCAGCCTTGCCCTGGGGTAGCTGGCATTGGTGGAGCTGGGTGCTTACTTCACTCTCCTTTTCCGATAGGGAGGGTGTCTCTCTCCATGCTGGGCTTCTTGGCCTTAGGAGGCGGGTGATGGGGGTAATGTGAATTTATCTTTCCTACCCTCCTCAATGTATCTTTCCTTATTTCTGTGCTTCATCTAGGTGCAGTAATTCTTCACCTGAAATCCTTAGCTCTTGTGAAGGTATTTTCATGCACAGAGAGTTGCTCAGATCTATGTTTCTGGGAGGGGATAGGTGCTAGAAGTACTTATACTGCCATGCTGTTGATTCCACTCTCCCAAAAGAACAGCATCTAATGACACTGTAAAATGTACAGAGTAGATTACAAATTACAACTAAAATTATAAATTTATAACTGAAAGGACATTCAATGAATTATTAATGGTGACCATCTCCAGGTAACAGAATTATGAACGATTTTAGTTTTTTAATTTATTAATTTATATATTCTAAATGTTCCACAATAAACAGACACATTATTATACGTATTCACTCACTGAACACATATTTATCAAGTAGCTATATTATGCCAGGGAACTAAGCTATGCTCTAGAGATTATTCAGTGAACCAAATAAACTGGATCATTGAAACTGTATTTTTAAAAGTTTTAAATGGCCCAATACTATTGTATATCTGCCTTAGTTGCAATTATATGAATTTACACACAATCACACAAACATACATTCACATTTTAAAAGAAATTTTTATTGGAGTATAGTTGCTTTACAATGTTGTATTAGTTTCAGGTGTACAGCAAAGTGAATCAGTTATACATATACATACAACCACCTTTTTTTTTTTTAGATTCTTTTCCCATATATGTCATTACAGAGTATTGAGTAGAGTTCCCTGTGCTATACAGCAGGTTCTTATTAGTTATCTATTTTATATACAGTAGTGTGTATATGTCAATCCCAATCTCCCAATTTATCCCTCCCCCCCCTTATCCCCTGGTAACCATAAGTTTGTTTTCTACATCCATGACTCTACTTGTTTCATAAATAAGTACATTTGAACACATTTTTTTTAGATTCCACATAAGTGATATCATATATTTGTCTTTCTATGTCTGACTTACTTCACTCAGTATGACAATCTGTAGGTCCATCCATGTTGCTGTAAATGCCAGGCTCACCTTTATTTCATTCATTTTTAATGGCTGAGTAATATTCCATTGTATATATGTATCACATCTTCTTTATCCATTCCTTTGTTGACGGACATTTAGGTTGCTTCTATGTCCTGACTGTTGTAAATAGAGCTGCCATGAACAATGGGGGTGCATGTATCTTTTCAAATTACGGTTTTCTCTCCATATATGCTGAGGAGTGGGATTGCTGGACCATACGGTAATTCTGTATTTAGTTTTTTAAGGAACCTCCGTACTGTTCTCCATAGTGGCTGTAACAATTTACATTCCCACCAACAGTGCAAGAGAGTTCCCTTTTCTCCACACCCTCTCCAGCATTTGTTGTCTGTAGATTTTCTGATGATGCCCATACTAATGGGTGTGAGGTGATACCTCATTGTAGTTTTGATTGGCATTTCTCTAATAATTCGTGATGTTGAGTAGCTTTTCATGTGCTTCTTGGCCATCTGTATGTCTTCATTGGAGAAATGTCTATTTAGGTCTTCTGCCCATTTTTGGATTGGGTTGTTTGTGTTTTTAATATTGAGCTGCATGAGCTGTTTATATTTTGGAGATTACTCCTTTGCCCGTTGATTCCTTGGCAAGTATTTTCTCCCATTCTGAGGGTTGTCTTTTTGTCTTGTTTATGGTTTCCTTTGCTGTGCAAAAGCTTTGAAGTTTCATTAGGTCCCATTTGTTTATTTTTGGTTTTATTTCCATTACTTCAGGAGGTAGATCAAAAAAGATCTTGCTGTGATTTATGTCAAAGAATGTTCTTCCTATGTTTTCCTCTAAGAGTTTTATAGTGTCCGTTCTTACATTTGGGTCTCTAATCCATTTAGAGTTTATTTTTGTGTATGGTGTTAGGGAGTGTTCTAATTTCATTCTTTTACATGTAGCTGTCTAGTTTTCCCAGCACCACTTATCGAAGAGGCTGTCTTTTCTCCATTGTATATTCTTGCCTCCTTTGTCATAGATTAGTTGACCATAGGTGAATGGGTTTACCTCTGGGTATTCTATCTTGTTCCACTGATCTATGTTTCTGTTTTTGTGCCAGTACCATATTGTCTTTTTTGTTGTTGTTGTTGTTTTGCGGTACGCGGGCCTCTCACTGCTGTGGCCTCTCCCGTTGTGGAGCACAGGCTCCGGATGCGCAGGCTCAGCGGCCATGGCTCACGGGCCCAGCTGCTCCACGGCATGTGGGATCCTCCCAGACCGGGGCACGAACCTGTGTTCCCCACATCGGCAGGTGGATTCAACCACTGACCACCAGGGAAGCCTGATATTGTCTTGATTACTGTAGCTTTGTAGTATAGTCTGAAGTCAGGGAGCCTGACTCCTCCAGCTCCGTTTTTTTCCCTCAAGACTGCTTTGGCTATATGGGGCCTTTTGTATCTCCATACAATTTTTAAGATTTTTTGTTCTAGTTCTGTAAAAAATGCCATTGGTAATTTGACAGGGATTACATTGAATCTGTAGATTGCTTTGGTAGTATAGTCATTTTCACAATACTGATTCTTCCAATCCAAGAACATGGTATATCTCTCCATCTGTTTGTATCATCTTTAATTTCTTTCATCAGCATCTTATAGTTTTCTGCATACAGGTCTTCTGTCTCCTTAGGTAGGTTGATTCCTAGGTATTTTATTCTTTTTGCTGCAATGGTAAATGGGAGTGTTTCCTTAATTTCTCTTTCAGATTTTTCATCATTAGTGTATAGGAATGCAAGAGATTTCTGTGCATTAATTTTGTATCCCGCAACTTTACCAGATTCATTGATTAGGTCTAGTACTTCTCTGGTGGCATCCTTAGGATTCTCTATGTATAGTATCATGTCATCTGCAAACAGTGACAGTTTTACTTCATCTTTTCCAATCTGTATTCCTTTTATTTCTTTTTCTTCTCTGATTGCTGTGGTTAAGACTTCCAAAACTATGTTGAATAATGGTGAGAGTGGACATCTTTGTCTTGTTCCTGATCTTAGAGGAAATGCTTTCAGTTTTTCATCATTGAGAATGATGTTTGCTGTGGGTTTTTCATATATGGCCTTCATTATGTTGAGGTAGGTTCCCTCTATGCCCACTTCTGCAGAGTTTTTTATCATAAATTGGTGTTGAATTTTGTCAAAACCTTTTTCTGCATCTATTGAGATGATCATATTATTTTTAAACTTCAATTTGTTAACATGGTGTATCACATTGATTGATTTGCATATATTGAAGAATCCTTGCATCCCTGGGATAATTCCCACTTGATCATGCTGTATGACCCTTTTAATGTGCTGTTGGATTCTGTTTGCTAGTATTTTGTTGAAGATTTTTGCATCTATGTTCATCAGGGATATTGGTATGTAATTTTTTTTTTTTTGTAGTATCTTTGTCTGGTTTTGGTATCAGGGTGATGGTGGCCTCATAGAATGAGTCTGGGAATGTTCCTTCCTCTGAAATTTTTTGGAAGAGTTTGAGAAGGATGGGTGTTAGCTCTTCCCTAAATGTTTGATAGAATTCACCTGTGAAGCTTTTGGGTCCTGGACTTCTGTTTGTTGGAAGATTTTTAATCCCAGTTTCAATCTCATTACTTGTGATTGGTCTGTTCATATTTTCTGTTTCTTCCTGGTTCACTCTTGGAAGGTTATATCTTTCTCAGAATTTGTCCATTTCTTCCAGGTTGTCCATGTTATTGGCAGAGATTTGCTTGTAGTAGTCTCTCAGGATGCTTTGTATTTCTGCAGTGTCTGCTGTAACTTCTCCTTTTTCATTTCTAATTTTAATGATTTGAGTCTTCTCCCTCTTTTTCTTGATGAGTCTGGCTAATGGTATATCAATTTTGTTTACCTTCTCAAAGAACCAGCTTTTAGTTTTATTGGTCTTTGCTATTGTTTTCTTTGTTTTTATTTCATTTAGCTCTGCTCTGATCTTTATGATTTCTTTTCTTCTGCTAACTTTGCATTTTGTTTGTTCTTCTTTCTCTAGTTCCTTTAGGTGTAAGGTTAGATTGCTTGAGATTTTTCTTATTTCTTGATGTAGGCTTTTATAGCTATAAATTTCCTTCTTAGAACTCCTCTTTCTGCATCCCATAGGTTTTGGATCATTGTGTTTTCATTGCCATTTGTCACTAGGTATTTTTTGATTTCCTCTTTAATTTCTTCAGTGATCTCTTGGTTATTTAGTAACGTATTGTTTAGCCTCCATGTGTTTGTGTTTTTTTACTTTTTTTCCCCTGTAATTCATTTCTAATCTCATAGTGTTGTGATCAGAAAAGATGCTTGATATGATTTCAATTTTCTTAAATTTACTGAGGCTTGATTTGTGACCCAAGATGTGATGTATCCTGGAGAATGTTCTGTGTGCACTTAAGAAGAAAGTGTAATCTGCTCTTTTTGGATGGAATGTCGTATAAATATCAACTAAATCTATCTGGTCTATTGTGTCATTTAAAGCTTCTGTTTCCTTATTTATTTTCATTTTAGATGATCTGTCCATTGGTGTAAGTGTGGTGTTAAAGTCCCCCACTATTATTGTGTTACTGTTGATTTCCTCTTTTACAGCTGTTAACAGTTGCCTTATGTATTGAGGTGCTCCTATGTTGGGTGCATATATATTTATAATTGTTATATCTAACACTTGGATTGATCCCTTTATGATTATATAGTGTCCTTCCTTGTCTCTTGTAACATTATTTTAACATCTATTTTATCTGATATGAGTATTGCTACTCCAGCTTTCTTTTGGTTTCCAATTTGCATAGAATATCTTTTTCCATCCCCTCACTTTCAGTCTGTATGTGTCCCTAGGTCCAAAGTGGGTCTCTTGTAGACAGCATATATATGGGTCTTGTTTTTGTATCCATTCAGCAAGCCTGTGTCTTTTGGTTGGAGCATTTAATCCATTCACATTTAGGTAATTATTGATATGTATGTTCCTATGACCATTTTCTTAATTGTTTTGGGTTTGTTTTTGTAGGTCCTTTTCTTTTGTGTTTCCCACTTAGAGAAGTTCCTTTAGCATTTGTGTAGAGCTGGTTTTGTGGTGCTGAATTCCCTTAGCTTTTGCTTATATG
This sequence comes from Kogia breviceps, assembly GCF_026419965.1. Classification (NCBI taxonomy): domain Eukaryota; kingdom Metazoa; phylum Chordata; class Mammalia; order Artiodactyla; family Physeteridae; genus Kogia; species Kogia breviceps. The sequence continues at coordinate 66,359,563 of NC_081318.1, read as the reverse complement.
TAAAGCTTTTGATTTCTCCATCGAATCTGAATGAGACCCTTGCTGGGTAGAGTAATCTTGGTCGTAGGTTCTTCCCTTTCATCACAAGTATATCATGCCACTCCCTTCTGGCTTGTAGAGTTTCTGCTGAGAAATCAGCTGTTGACCTTATGGGAGTTCCCTTGTACGTTATTTGTCATTTTTCCCTTGCTGCTTTCAATAATTTTTCTTTGTCTTTAATTTTTGCTAGTTTGATTACTGTGTGTCTCGGCATGTTTCTCCTTGGGTATATCCTGTATGGGATTCTCTGCGCTTCCTGGACTTGGGTGGTTATTTCCTTTCCCATGTTAGGGAAGTTGATTATAATCTCTTCAAATATTTTCTTGGGTCCTTTCTCTCTTCTCCTTCTGGGATCCCTATAATGTGAATGTTGTTGCATTGAATGTTGTCCCAGAGGTCTCTTAGGCTGTCTTCATTTCTTTTCATTCTTTTTTCTTTATTCTGTTCCACAGCAGTGAATTTCACCATTCTGTCTTCCAGGTCACTTATCCGTTCTTCTGCCTCAGTTATTCTGCTATTGATTCCTTCTAGTGAAGTTTTCATTTCAGTTATTCTATTGTTCATCTCTGTTTGTTTGCTCTTTAATTCTTCTAAGTCTTTGTTAAACATTTCTTGCATTTACTTCATCTTTGCCTCCATTCTTTTTCCAAGGTCCTGGATCATCTTCACTATCATGGTACCCTCCCTGTTGGTTGGTTGGCCTGAGGCGACCCAACACTGGAGCCTACCTGGGCTCTTTGGTGGGGCTAATGGTAGACTCTGGGAGGGCGCACACTAAGGAATACTTCCCAGAACTTCTGCTGCCAGTGTCCTTGTCCCCACAGTGAGCCGCAGCCACCCCCACCCCTGCAGGAGACCCTCCAACACTAGCAGGTAGGTGTGTTTCTGTCTCCTATGGGGTCACTGCTCCTTCCTCTGGGTCCCGATGTGCACACTACTTTGTGTGTGCCCTCCAGTAAAGGAGTCTCTGTTTCCCCCAGTCCTGTTGAAGGCCTGAAATCAAACCCCACTAGCCTTCAAAGTCTGATTCTCTGAGAATTCCTCCTCCCGTTGCTGGACCCCCAGGTTGGGAAGCCTGATGTGGGGCTCAGAACCTTCACTCCAGTGGGTGGACTTCTGTGCTATAAGTGTTCTCCAGTCTGTGAGTCACCCACCCAGCAGTTATGGGATTTGATTTTTCTGTGATTGCGTCCCTCCTACCGTCTCATTGTAGCTTCTCCTTTGTCTTTGGATGTGGGGTATCTTTTTTGGTTAGTTCCAGTGTCTTCTTGTTGATGATTGTCCAGCAGACAGTTGTGATTCTGGTGTTCTTGCAAGAGGGAGTGAGAGCACGTCCTTCTACTCCGCCACCTTGGTTCCGATCTGTCCAAAAGTTTTAAATGTACACTTTCCTTCTGGCTATTAGGAATTGTATGTTAAGAAGTCCAAGACTGGACTTTAGAAGAAGCTGAATCAGGCGCTCTCTGCCCCCCAGTCAGAGTTTGGGACTAGAGCTGTGTCCCAACCACCTTCTGCTACCTATTTTTTGTTTTTTAAAGAACCTCCATACTGTTCTCCACAGTGGCTATACCAATTTACATTCCCACCAAAAGTGTAGGAGGGTTCCCTTTTCTCCATACCCTTTCCAGCATTTATTGTTTGTAGATTTTTTGATGATGGCCATTCTGACCAGTGTGAGGTGATACCCCACTGTACTTCTGATTTGCATTTCTCTGATAAGTAGTGATGTTAAGCATCTTTTCATGTGTTTTTTGGTCATCTGTATGTCTTCTTTGGAAAAATGTCTATTTAGATCTTCCACACATTTAAAACACTCAATATTGAAAAATTTGGCAGGAATCCAGTGAAAAATTGCTAATGAAATGAAAACTGATACTTTAACCTTAGGAAAAATATGAGAATATAGTTCGAGTCATAAAAATTATTTGTACTTTTTGACTCATTTACCAACTGCAAAGCAATTTCACACGCAAAAATTTAACCAAAGGAAAAGTAAGTGCAAACGATGTTTATTATGTTTCATAATGGAAAAATACATTTTTACACACAGGAATTTCTATATACTACAGAAAGTTAGAAAAATAGTTAAAAGTTTAAGGCAGTGGGGAGTGGGCATTATCCTTAGTAACATCTCCCTAAGATAATCTTTGAAATGTTAATTCAGGTTAGATGGAAGAGCATTACAGAACACAACATTATTTGTAATTTGGACGTTTAAATATTCCATTTTACCCCCACTCGTAATCAAATGCTTGGTATCTGTATAACACATAATTTGTCATCCCTTTCCCCTAACAGAATACTTTTTATCTTAATGTCTTACAATGCTGTCAAGACCAGATTAAAACAGACCTATTCTCCAATACCATTACCATAAACCAATCTCCCACCTGCAACTCATTCTAAAAAACACACATCTAACACTTCTTATTCTCCTATAATATCCAAGCTGCCTTCTCATGGGAATGTCTCTCTGATTCATGGCCTTCCTTCATTTTCCCTACATGTTATGTCTGTATATCTACTTACTAAAATCATATTCCTTCTTAAGGAACCATCTAAAATGCCAGCTCACTGATGAAGCTTTTCCAAATTCTGACAGTAAGGTTCAATTTGGCTTTTCTGTATTCTTTATTACACCTGCCACATTTCCTTTGTTTTTATGGTTTGTCCTCTGTACATTTTTATGTCCATTTAGGTTATAAATCTTTCAAAGTAGGATTTGTGCTTCTAATGTTAGATTCCTCAAAACAAGAAGCAAGTACAATGTCTTATTCCTCCTGGGAACATGATCTATATTTATTAAATTAATTCAATGCAATATTGGTGTAGGTCTCAGTGAACATGCTTCCTATAGGAACATAAGAGCTGAAGAGTTGATGGAGGAATATACGATTTCATACTATTTGATTTCTGCTCCAAAGTATTACAACAAAAGAAATTGCCAAAAATCAGTATCTTATTTTGTTTTAATGAGCTGTTATACTTTTATGACACAGTAATTTTTAAAAATTTGTGTAAGCACTTGATTAATGTAACATTTGTGTTCTACAATTTAAATTTCATGTTTAATAAGCATTAGTCTAAACGCAGTGTTCCTGGGCTCTGTCTTTTCTTGCATATCTTCATGTTCACACTGGGTGAACTCTTTCTGTTCCATTTATTATCTAAATATCTTCTATATCAATAAACGTTTCTAGCTTTGATTTGGCTAGAATTCCAGATTCATTTATACACTCTCTCTATGACATAGCCAAAATAAAGTCAAGTGGGCATTTTAAAGTGTTGCCTAACACGTAATTTTTAATCAGGATCTTCCCAATTCCTTTACAGAAATCAAGAGGCATCTCATCTGCTCATGAGGAAATGTTCTGAACAGCTGAGTGGCTTCTGATATTTTCTTTCTCTCTTGTTCTGGCTCTTTCACTACTGCCATTGTTGCACCTACTGATAATGTGCAAAGGACAACAATACATTTAACTGCTCCCTAAATGACTCATGAGCATCTCATTGCTGCTATGTTAATAGCAGCCCAGTAAAGTTACCCAGGGCCATACGATCCTTCTGTACCTTCCATAAAATGTCTTCTCATTGCCTCCTGTCAATTACCTGTGCCACTACTAAGTGTCATCTTATGTCACTGCACTTACAAGAAGTAAATTAACAGTTCAGAATTAAATTTTATCTCAAGACCATTCTCAACTCATCATTCCAAACCCCACTAAACTATGTTTTCAGACACAATCTGCATGTGACTTTTTCTTTTAATTAAGACTTTTTTTTTTGAGAAGTTCAAGTTTCACAGCAAAATTGAGAGCAAGGTACAGAAATTTCTCTGATACTCCATGCCCCACCACACACATGGCCTCTCATTTATCACCAGCCTCCACCAGACTAGTACACTTGTTCCAATTGATGAACCTGCACTGACACACCATCATCACCCGAAGTCTACAGTTGACATTAGGGTTCACTCTTGCTGTTGTACATTCTACGGGCTTGGACAAATGCATAATGAAATGTACCATCATTATGGTATTATAAATAATATTTTTATTGGCCTAAAAATCTTTTGTACTCCTCCTTTTCATCCCCCATCCTCCAAGTCCTGGCTACCCCTGATCTTTATACTGTCTCCATAGTTCTGACTTCTGCAAAATGTCATATAGTTGAAATCATACAGTGTATACCCTGTTCGTATTGGCTGCTTTTACTTACTAACGTGCATTTAAGGTTCCTCGCTGTCTTTTCATCATTTGATAGCTCATTTATTTTTTATGATGAATAACATTCCATTGTCTTTATGTGTCACAGTTTATTTATCCACTTACCAAACGAAGGACATCTTGATTATTTCCAAGTTTTGGCAATTATGAATAAAGCTGCTATAAATATCTGTCTACAGGTTTGCGTGTGGCCACAGTTTTCAGTGCATGGTACTTTTTAATAATTTTCTTTAATAATGCCATTAACTGGCATGGGCATGATTTTAAACATTATTATTAACAATTTAAGCTGCTTTTACCTGTAACAGGAATTAGTCTATTTGAATGCATGTTAAGGACTGAGTCTTCTCCCCAAAAACAGTAACTGAATTAAATTTCTTCACCCCATTAATTGCATATTTGAATGTATAAAAGTACTTTTTTTTAATGTGTGAAAGAGATTATTCTTGCCTATCTAATCCAAATCTTCTGTATTAAATATTTTCTCCTTTGAAGTCTTATCCAATTAGGAATTAAGCCCTCATTTTAGGCTTTAGTATGCATGTAATATTTTTAAAAATCCATCATTCATTTCTAGGTCAAAATAACTACCTACCTAAAACTTTAACTTACTTCCCTCACTAAAACCCACTGAAATGACAGAAGAAACAATATTAGAAAAAAAGGAAGAGTGCCTTCAGAGTGCAAAGATTACTGAAGACATAAAGCAGATGGGATTTAATTGGAAAGGAAACCCCACAGAGGTGAACAACTGACAACTCAATAGGGACTTCTGAAAAAAGAAAGTTTTCCAAATAGAACACCAGAAAACTCCCCAGGATCATAGCAAGTCTGGCTTGAGAGTCAGAGCAGTCCCTGGGGCAACTGGCAAGGTAATTAATTAAAGTGCTTATGGAACTTCTGTGCCAGGACACAGAGCTCAGGCAGAAGCTAGTGAGCTCTAAATTTAATGGAGGATCTGCCTTAGGGAATTCCCAGGGTGGGCTTGGTGCCAGGAAGACAAGGAGAACAATGCCTTGGTCAACCTCCAGGTATAAAGTAAATACTGAGTCCTTAGAAGTGGATCAGTGAAACAAAACTAATAACTGATACACAAAATATTAAAATCTCAATAGAAAATGTGGTAAATATACACATAGAATTCTGGAGTAAAAACCATCATAAGGCTAAGACATATTCCAGAAGTCACAAAGGAAAGACCTGTATATTTGACCACATAATTAGTTTTACCTTCATTTTAACCAACTGTATCATAAAAAAGATAAGATAAATGAAAACATGGGGGACATATCAACATTAAATATAACAGACAAAAATTAAACCTCCTAATACGCAAAACTGTTGTAAATCAGTAAAAGAAAGACAGCCTAATAAAAAAATGTTATATGAGCATATAAACCCCTAAACATTTTAGACCAGTAGACTAGGTATTTTTTAGATCACCTATGATCAGGGGCATAAAAGTAAAAATAATAATGCACTAGAGTGCCAAACTTAAAAATAATATACACTGTTGGAAAAGGTGTAAGAAAAATTGCACTCTCAGTTTACTTATTCTTCAGCACGAATTGATATAAACTTTTTAGAGCACAATTTGGCAGGTTTTACCAAAATTTAGTATTATGGGTAAAAGGTTAACAACACTCACTCCTTTCAGCAGGAGGAGCTGACCTTGGGCTTGGTTAACTTTACAGCTTTCCTTCACTGGAAATTTGATAAAAGTAGAATGTCAGCCGTGTTACCAGGCCAAATTGCTAACTGTAAAATGGCCCTTTATGATGAAATGCTTCTGGACTGGTAGAACAATAAATAGTAAGAAACCTGCCGCCTGTAATTCTCATGGAAGGAAAACACCTGATTCTGTTCCTGGCAAACTAGATTTCCTAATTCTATATCTTTCTAAGGGAATATGATACTAAGTATGCTTTACAGTAATCCTGTAAGTCTGAAAGTTAGGCAGACATACTACGATCTTTGGTGGACACCATAAACATGCATAAACCATTTAAATTCATTTAACATAAATAATACTTAGGTATATACAGTAAAATATTTGTTTAAAATATGGAGATATTGTAAATATCCTACAGTAGCAGAAGGCATGCATATCTTTTGCTTATCTACACCATGTAATATTTTCTACATTCCAAATAGAATGAGTTAGATTTGTATCACTGAAAAAGGCCCTTCATGGACTTGAGGATATGGGGAGGGGGAAGGGTAAGCTGTGTCGAAGTGAGAGAGTGGCATGGACATATATACACTACCAATTGTAGGGTGGATAGCTAGTGGGAAGCGGGCGCATGGCACAGTGAGATCAGCTCAGTGCTTTGTGATCACCTAGAGGTGTGGGATGGGGGGGGGAGGGAGGGAGATGCAAGAGGGCAGAGATATGGGAACATATGTATATCTATAACTGATTCACTTTGTTGCAAAGCAGAAAATAACACATCATTGTAAAGCAATTATAGTCCAATAAAGTTGTTTAAAAAAAAAAGATAAACAAGATACTTCTAAAAAAAAAAAAAAAGAAAAGAAAA